>NC_056739.1:1964820694-1964850694 GCF_019279795.1 Protopterus annectens
CGGTCTACATAATCGAAGTTATGAGCAGGTCTGACATCGGTGCACTGACCTCATCCGTCACCTCCATCAGGGTGCTGCTGCAGTTAGGAGGGACCAGCTAGCCCCAGGGGGGGGTCATGCCATCCAGCCCTTCCCGACGCATGCTGAGGAGCTCCTCACCAGCCTCGGGGCACCTGCCTGCCAGCAAATACAAGACCCAGCGGATAGCATTGTGAAGGTGGGTGCTACCCACACAATGGATAAGGAGTGTGCAGGTAAAGCCCCAGGGCACATCAGTAGACCACTGTTGCTTATCCATTTGCATCTGTAGAATTTAATCATGCATATGTGAGATAAAATATATATAGTCTGTTTCTGCATTGTAGTAATGAACAGATGTACATAATCTGTAGTATTGTGGGTTTGTACTGTTGATGTACTGAAATGCTGCTCTCACCCTGTACCAATGCCACAGGTGTGGCTACTGACATCACTTCTCTCACACAACTATGTAGGTCCCTCTGGTATACCTCTGGGGCAGCAGCCTGTAGCTGGTGAGTATGGTGTTTGTTCAGGTTTGCCAATACACCGACCATGTTATGGGCATAGTATTTGCCATGCACACATTTAACACACCTAACCATAATGCATGCTGTACATGTTCACTTATTGTTACTATTAACTGCACTGCATCACAGTGGTCACCATGGTGGCATATCTGAAGGGTATGTAAGAGTCCTGCAATATAACTAATAACCTGTCATTGCAAGATGTGTGCACAGAGATGAACCTAATGGTGGGACAAATTGCCTACAGTAGGAATATGTTTGAAACATCACCCTTATACAGTGCTACATCATTGTATATACCACTATTACAATGGCAACTGTTACAGATCTACATAACAGCATATCACTATACCACATTCCACAACCCTTACAACCTGTAATGTGGTCCTAACATGAGCAATGAATGTGTAATATGGAATCCTATGCTAGGACAGCAAATATGGGGAATACATACCTTAACAAACACTGGAAGTATATGTGTGCACAGACTACAAATAACATATTGTGGAAGCAGCTTTTGAGGTACTGACAGCATTCACTCTTCATGAGTATGCATCTTCAAGCAAGTACAGGTCCTCAATGTCACACCAAGAAATGGTCTGCTGTCCAAGACATATATCCATCACATTTGCCCACTCACCTGCAACAGAGGCAGCTGTGGCTTCCACATATCTTACAAGTCATGGAATGGATCCCATACCCAACAGGTGGCACACAGGAGTGGGACATGTAGCCTTACCTCACCATTGCATATACCATGACAAACTGTGCAGACAGTCATGTATGTGACGAGGAAGTATGGGACAACATTAATGTAGAAAATAAACAGATGGCCATCCAAGATCGATGACGACACATGTTGCAAACTGGTCATGGAGGCTGCCTAGAAACATGCCACAACACTGAGGGAGCTGCAGGAATGTCTAGCAAGTACTGGCTGTGCAGTACCTGTGTCGACAATTGGCTGGACTCTGCATAAGTGTGGCCTATGGGTTAGGGTAATCAGATGGGACAGTTGTTCCACAGGAGACATCAGACAGGGCTCTCTACAGGAAGGATATGCATAACATCAAAAGTCCCCTATAGAAATTTGTTACAATGTGTAATGGTGTACCAAGACCAAGTTCAAAACCTACAGACAGTATCAGTTAAGATAGATGTGCTGCACAAGCAACACTTCACTCCACCTTAGGCCCATCATCCTCATCTGTACATTGCTGGTGCCAGTGTACACCTGTATGTTTCCCATTCATTAGCAGAGACTAGGCTGGTACACATGGTGTTCTGAATTTGGGACACTGCAAAATGACACTCATGTGTAGCCCATAGTTGTCAAGCATCTGCAAAAAGGCTGAGGATGGTGAGGGGTGTCATCCTGAAACACAAAAGTAAACTGAAGCAGACATGCAAAGCTCGCTAAGAATTGCTGTATCTGCACATAGTCAAGGTCATCAATTGCAGCAGACATAACCCTGACTCCAGAGCAGTAGTGAAGGCACTGTGTGACCTCCAAGGGCTGTGCATGAGTTGACCTTGCAATCTTGTAGAATTGGGGGACATTTGTAGGACAGAGTGACCAAATATTGGCAAGTGAAAATGGGACATGCTATTATACCCCTTCCAGGAATAGTGAATGCTGTAGTACACTTAACAGTTGGTGCAACAAACCATCATGTTAAGGGTGTCCACACTTATGCACCAACATATTGTATGCATCTCAGTCAGCATCTACACTACTAACAAATTTATTTGATACTGCATTTGATTCCACAGGTCATATGTCACATATCAGGTTTGTGTAATTTTAACATATGCAGTATTGTGGCCCCATGGCATATCAGGGAAGAGGGTGTCTTGTCAATAAGGGTATGTACACTCCTCATAGCCACAGTAAGGTTTGAAGGTTGGCATTGTATTTTATTGGTCATACATGCACTGCTGATGATGAAATCTGCAAATCAGACATCAGGCATTCACTGTTGACATCTGTCCACATATCATCCCAGGTATGTGTCAGACAAATACATAGGGGCTGTGAGCAGCAAAGCAAACATACCTGACACACATATAAACATTCAGCAATGGTGTGTACACCTGTGAGGTATGGTGCACAGTACATGCCAGGGTGCTGAACAGGTGCACAGCAATATTGTGTACATGGGTGCAGTGTGTTCGAGGGGAAGGGGCATCACCTACTAACACAACTCATGCATCACAGAGATGTATAATGTTGGTGATAGGGATTGACTATAGCTGTAGTGCATGCTGTTGAGTGCAATATGTCATGCATGTTGACAGATGGGTAATGAGATGTCTGTGTATAATATCTTTGTGCAACCTCACCTGTAAGTGTGTGTGTGTGTGTGTGTGTGTGTGTGTGTGTGTGTGTGTGTGTGTGTGTGTGTGTGTGTGTGTATACAGTTAAGCAATGATGTACAAGTCTTTAAAGTGTGTTTCTTGTTTTCCCCTCACAGGTGGTGAGGTGGGTCAGGGTCCCTCCTGCAGGCAAACTGATGTTAGTGTCCATACAGACTCTGACAGTGATGATAGGTGTGGTGAGTCACAGGCAGGGTTTTCAGGGGCTGAAGATGTGCTATCATTTGACATCCCACTGTTATCCACCCCATCCTCACACACAGTCACATTGCCTATACATACCCCATTACCAGTGGCCATAGATGAGGGACAGTTGGCAGGTGGTGGCATGGGACAGGACAGTGTGATGACTATGGCAAGTGTGTCTGGACACAGCAGCCATAGCTGGATGCCTGGCGAGGTACCACACAGGCAGATGTACAGGGTTCTTGTAGGAGGGCTGCTGGTCATCATGCCCCTAGCAGAAGTGCCACAGCTTGTGTCACCAGATGCATGTTTCAGGCCATCATGGAGGCACAGGCACATATGGAATGTTATACCAGACAGGGTCTGAGGCTCCAGAGGGCTACTCATTCTGCTGTTATTGACAACATATGTGATCTTGCAGGTGCCCACCGTTATTTTGCAGAGGTCCTGGATAGATGGTTGGGTGAGATGGTGGGAATCCTCGACCTTGGAATGGCTGTGCTTGAGCATATGGTGGGAGTAGTGTGACGGCCACGTGGACGTAGGCCAGCAACACCAACAGGCGGAGGTCAATGTGGACGTGCAACAAGTCAGAGCCGCTCCATTAGGGGCAGTACCAGCACCAGCACTGCAGGGGGGTTGCTGTCCAGACCACAACATAGCAGGCCACATGCACATGGCCCTGGCCAGTCCCAAGAGGGACCTGGATCCAGCGGACATATGTCATCATCAGGGGAAAGTACCATGTCTTGGCTTGTACCTGGTGGTGCCCGTGGAATCCCTGGCAGGCACAGTTCTCATGTCTGTGGCCATAGACGGTGAACTGCATACCCTGCCAGGTACAGTCTGCAGCTGTCCAACAATCCCCTGTATAGGGCAGCCACATGGCAGAACTTTGTGCATGCATACACACACACACACACACACACACACACACACACACACACACACACACACACACACACACACACACACACACACACACACACATCACCAACACAGCTAGGGCAACTCCATACCTGCACAGCACAATTAATAATGAAACCCCCTAACACACACACATGATGTCAAACAAATGTCTCAGCCTAGGTCTCTGGCAAACACACAACACATCCTGTGCATATGATGATACCTATGCCACATCCCTGTCATACATAACATCAATGCAGGGACAGGCTAATATGGTTCTGATGCACAGGGTGACTGTACTACGGTGTACCAATGTAATTATGTGTTTTCAGCACTAAAGTTTAATGCTTACATGTCAGGATGTGTAGCTGTCCAGCTATGATGCATTGTAGCTGTTATTAACACTGAGTGATTGTGGTCTCCATAATGTATTCCATTTGTGTTGTAGGTGTCTATGTATAAGCAGGATGTTGGTCTGTTATTGTTTCCTACAAGGGGTATGGGACTGTGGTGACACCTTGACTGTGCCATATCTTGGGTACAGCAGAACACAAGTCACAGGTCTGTATAACAGTTACTGCATGTGCCACATGCCTGATAGGTCTGAGGGGTGTATAAAGGTGAGTGCATGGTGGCTGATGTCAGCAGCCCTTCTACAGTGGACAATGGTAAGTGTACTGGGTGGTACACACCACATGTTCGTGTATAACACACACACAGAGGCTTTGGTGTTGATATAATACACAGAGAATACTGTACACATGGATGTATGTACTTTTGCAGGGAACCCATTTTAGCCTATGTAATTCCACCAAGACAGAATAGGCACAACATCAAATTGGGAAATAATCAGTCTGCTAGTTTAATGTCATTGACAATGGTACTGGCAGGTTATATGTCCCCTTCCCCAATGTAGTGCAATCCTCAACTTGGTAAACGTAGGTGTGCTAGTGTGGGTAGCACAGCCCTACCCATTGGAGGGTGTGGGGTGGTGTAGAACCACAGATAAGTGTGATTGACAGTTACTTAACCTGTTAACATAAACTGTACAGTATTACAGATGACTAAGTGGGGGGATACAGTCAGGAATAACTGCAATGATGGTGGCTTTGTCCACAAGATTCATGCCCAGCTATATATATCAACCCCAGTATCACTGTACAGATATACAGTGGGGAAGAGGGCATTTACACATCTACTACTAGTTGTGATGGTATGAATTTCCACAAGATGATACCTGTGAAATGTTAGCATTTGCCAGTCAGGTCTCAGACAGATGACCTCCTGGGACACGTATTTTCTGTAAACTGAAGTAGATCCCTTCACATATACACACACACTCTTACTTGGCAACACTGAGACTAGAACCCCTACCTAGGTACTTATTGCTACTCATGTGTGTGGCCCTAATTGTGCACACTACACAGCTTTTAGGATGAGGTGTGTCCCAGGTTACATGTTAAGTGAAGAACATCACCAGGCTTTGTGCAGTATGGTAATGGGCAATGTACTGCTGGTTTATGAACAATACATAGTGTGACATACTGTCATATACACATTGACAAACACATAACAGTCATACACACATCTGAGAGACCTGGGTTTATCAGTGCTAACTACCTTGTCAGTGTATCCATTCTGTTACAGGTAAGTTGCACGCAGCACATGCATCATTGTGCTGGATAGTGTAATCAGTTACCTGTATGGTTGATGGTGACAGTGGTCCCCATACAATGGACCTTCGGACATGTACTGGGGGGTATCATGGTGTAAAGACAGTATATCCAGCACCCACACCCAACAATGGATATTGTACTCACTGAAACCCATGATAATACTCTGACATACCTACCATCACACATTGACCAGGACTGCAATACAACCCCTTGTGTATCTGAAGACTGCTACCACAGTGATATGCATCTATTGCACATGCCACGGGGATAGTAGTGTGATGCTTTGTCATGGCTCTCCTATAGTTAGCAACATCGCTATCCCTTATATTGTATGGCAAAGTGTATTATATTAGGAGAATGTGGCCTCAGAATGCTGTATCCTACAAATATACACACTTGCACACATACATACACTTGCCAGGACTCAGAGGGTAAGCCATGTCTAGCTACCCATTTGTACAACAGTGTTGTGATGGCACTGCAAGCTCCAGGTAGCCCATAGGGTGAAGAGTGAAACAAGGTACATATAGTGTCCATTACAGCAACAGCCATATCTAACTATGGCAATGGGGTTGTAGTGGGTGTGAAGGCCCTCAGGGTATTATCAACTACTGGTTTACAAACACACATATACTGTTATTCTCAATAATGCACACTGACACACTTGTCAGTACTGGGGTCCATAGGTGCAGGTATGCCTAGGTGTGTACCAGGATATTGTCCATGGAGAAATGGGAAGAGTAGGGAATGTGGGTACAGTGGTATCATGCTACCTGCCATTTGCCAGCAGGCCATCTATCAACTGATGCCATGGGAGTGATACTCAGGGTGAGAGTTAAATGCAACATCCAGTCATCTGGTTGCCTCTTGCAGAGGGCCAGTGAGGTGCTCCAATTGACATGCATGCAACATGTATTACATAACATGGTCAGTGTCTGTCTTGGAGACCTGTACCCAAGCATGTTCTGTTGACTGTGGTAGTGTAGTTGAGGTATCCATGGCATGTGGTGTGTACAGGGTGGGGATTCGTAGCTGTGGCATTCATAACACAGCTGGACAGACCTGCCAGTGTCAGTCAAGCATAAATTGCCTGTATGCAGCCAAGATGGGTACCTGACATCTGCACATCTGTACAGAGGACAGACAGACATCAGCTAGCCAACTGGTTATGCATTAGGATGAATGTGTTGACAGACAGATGTCTGACACTGATAGGTATGCCATTACTACATGACAGCAGCCCTCAATGACATGTCCTATACACACATTAGACTACAGTTAATATCCACATGTCAGATCAATATCCAGTAGCAAATACTTAATGACACACAGCTCACAAACCAAGAACATGATAGTGAGGACTCAGAGTCCATCTTTGCATGCAGGGGTGTTTGGTTCCAGTAATACAATCTGCAATCTACTCTTACTTGGGAAAGCACTGTCAATAGTAGTAAAATAATGATACACTACATTCCAGTGTGACTGCATATAACCTGGGATACTACCCATGTATGAAGCACATTCAAATGGAAAAGAGTGTTGTACAAGCCATATATACTCAGGTGTCCCAGACAGTAGACTCACACACCTTGCTAATGTAATGACAGCACATAGACGCATGTTATGTACATGGAATTAAATACACTTTTTAAAGATATCATTACCGTGCTATTTTATCAGACTGGAATGTGATCACTGCTTAGCAGGTTTCAGCATTGCTGCAATATAAATACTAAGCAGATTTGCGCACTGGTAAGCGAAGCTGAAATGGTTTAAATGCTTATTCATTTAACCATATGTTAGCAGCACTTATCGTCATGCAAACCTGGGCAAACCTGTTTAAAGCTGCTCAAAACTGCATTAACCACACTGTATCCAGCAGTCCTTGTTCTGCCTAGCAACAAAATAAACAGCCCTTACAGGGCTTGAACCCAGGACACTATACACTATAGAGCAGTTAACCACTAAGCCATCACAGCTATGAAGGCATTTGTTGTTTTTTTTCAAATATATCTGTCAGTACACATATGGACTAGTAGTGAACAACTGCTTTGACATCTACAATTGTGTAGCACTTGTTAGTGGACATATTGTTGAATCAGTATGTTGTTATATCTATATAAACACGTCAGATAAATATGGTGGGATACATCTGGGAAGGTAAATACAACATATATATGTATATAATATATATATATATATATATATATATATATATATATATGTAAACATATATATATATATATATATATATATGTGTGTATATATATATATATATATATATATATATATATATATATATATATATGTGCATGTGTATGTATATGTGTATGTATATGTGTATATATATATATATATATATATATATATATATATATATATATATTTAAATGGTTTCACTTCATATTGCTGAAATGCTGAAATTTGAGATTTCAGCATTTCAAGAATATGAAGTGAAACCATATGTGTATGTGTTTATATATATATATATATATATATATATATATATATATATATATATATACATACATATATGTATAGTAGTGGAAGCAAGGTTAAGAAGGGACGTGATGATTAGTGATCAGCAGTATGGTTTCATGCCAGGAAAGAGCACTACAGATGCGATCTTTGCTCTGAGAGTGTTGATGGAGAAGTACAGAAAATGTCGGAAGGAGTTGCATTGTGTTTTTGTAGACTTAGAGAAAGCATATGACAGGGTGCCTAGAGAGGAGTTGTGGTATTGTATGAGGAAGTCAGGAGTGTCAGAGAAGTATGTAAGAGTGGTACAGGATATGTACGAGGGTAGTGTGACAGTGGTGAGGTCTGCGGTGGGGGTGACGGATGCGTTTAAGGTGGAGGTGAGGTTACATCAAGGATCAGCTCTGAGCCCTTTCTTATTTGCAATGGTGATGGACAGGTTGAAGGACGAGATCAGACAGGAGTCCCCATGGACTATGATGTTTGCAGATGACATTGTGATCTGTAGTGAGAGTAGGGAACAGGTGGAGGAGACCCTGGAGAGATGGAGATATGCTCTAGAGAGAAGAGGAATGAAGGTCAGCAGGACTAAGACAGAATATATGTGTGTGAATGAGAGGGAGGATAGAGGAATGGTGAGGATGCAAGGAGTAGAGGTGGCGAAGGTGGATGAGTTTAAATACTTGGGGTCAATAGTTGAGAGTAACGGTGAGTGTGGAAGAGAGGTGAAGAAGAGAGTACAGGCAGGATGGAGTGGGTGGAGAAGAGTGTCAGGAGTGATTTGTGACAGATGAGTACCTGTAAGAGTGAAAGGGAAGGTCTACAAGAGGGTAGTGAGACCAGCTATGTTATATGGGTTGGAGACAGTGGCATTGACCAAAAGGCCGGAGTTTGAGCTGGATGTGGCAGAATTAAAGATGTTAAGATTTGCACTGGGTGTGACGAGGGTGGACAGGATTAGGAATAAGTATATTAGAGGGTCAGCCCAGGTTGGAAGGTTTGGAGACAAAGCCAGAGAGGCATGATTACGTTGGTTTGGACATGTGCTGAGGAGGGATGCTGAGTATATTTGGAAAAAGATGCTAAGGATGAAGCTACCAGGTAACAGGAAAAGAGGAAAGCCTAAGATAAGGTTTATGGATGTGGTGAGAGAGGACATGCAGGTGGTTGGTGTGACAGAGCAAGATGCAGAGGACAGGAAGAAATGGAAACAGATGATCTGCTGTGGTGACCCCTAATGGGAACAGCCGAAAGAAGATGATGATATATACACATATGTATTACGTATGTCCATAACATGTAGTGGAGCAATACCTCAGCACCAATAGTTAAAACCTCTTAGTGCAAGGGGATGTCATGTACGTATTGCAGGTATAAATGTAGAATGTTGCTACTGTAACAGGGGTTGTCTTAACAGAAATGTGTGGGAAGTCACATCTGATATTGACATGAACGCCATCAGTTACTGACAGACATCTTAAGATTATCATAGTGCAGTACCACACAATTCACAGTAATGTTCCCATGGAATACAGCAGAGATATGACCAATAAATGTGGACAGTCTGACACACGCTGATCAGTCCAGAGGTGTACACAGAACCCCTTAGTGCAAGATGTGTGGATCAAGCCTGACAAAGTGGATGTTTACAGCCATGTAAATGGGGATATCATGAAAATACTGGAATAGATAAGCTCACACTGTTTATGCATTCACACACTCCTGTCTGTCCTGACACATAATAACCAGAGGAGCAGAGGTCACAAGCCCATATACTACCCACTAGTTAGTGACATACATCTGTACAGGATCCCACTGCTCTGTCAGAAATACACAACAGTTATGGTGGCCCGGTAACATTACAAATATCTGGATATAACATCACACTGGGTAAATACACTGAGCTGCTAGGCATGTCACAAAGCACTGTGCAAACTACAGGCAGACTGCCGCAACACTGGCCTACATTTGTTAAGGGGGAATATACATGTACCTGCAAATATAGCAGGCTCTACAGGCATGTAACAGCATGGAGTAACAGACACCTGTGTGACAGCTCATACCCACAACTAATTTGAACACAGCCACAGTCATATATGGTAAGCGTACTTAATATTACAGTATATGGACTGTATGATCAACATCATCCTCATATGTGACACTCACACACTAAGCCAACATATACTGGGCCAATACACAGCGTATTCTAATGCCTGACTGTGGTATGGGACATGTGTCGGTCTGGACCTACAAACATGTATGCCAATAGGGTACCATACATTGGAGCAGCATGCAACATTAGACTGAACAGGACCAAAAACAATGACATCTACCACAGTCTGTACACAGGCCAAGGTACATATTCACAATACACACTCTGTCAACAATCACCATAAGTACACAGACCTCACTACTGTACACACTACAAAAGAATGTCCAGGTTTTGTCCTCAAATATAAGGCCTACTATACATAACATGTCTAGCAGTCTGATATCTCACTGGATTGTTATCAGGTATGATGTCAGTAAATAATGATGTACTGACCATATGCACCTCTTACTGCATGACATATGTACAAAGCTTGACAGATTTGTGGCTGGAGGCACAAACATAGGGCCAGTAGTGACATGTTGCTGTGATAAACCCATACATTTACTGGTGTAACAGGGTTTGTTGTGACATATGTCTTCTGAGGGGATATGAAGTCAGTAACTCACACAGCTGTCACTGTATACTGACTGCAATCCTCAGAGTATGCTACTGCATTTCTAAAGATAGGAAATATGTGAATAACACAACACATGTAAGACTCCAAATACTGGCCAGTCTGCAGATAGCCCTACAGGTGAAAGTTTCCTCAACCACATAACACTGTTATGACAGATATTAAATCATGTAGAACAGCCATATCCACCCAAACCCTGTTAAACCAACATTACTTCAAATGTAGAAGAGCAATACTTACATTCTGTCCTCATGTCTGGAACATCCCGCTCCTGTTTGTTGGTCTGTCTCCACAGTGTTTGTTGTAAGAGGTATATCCAACTACCCTCTGTGATGCTGTTTGTCAAACATCCACATGAAGTCCTGCTCACAGTGAAGGAAAAGGGCCAACACCCACATGAAGTGTTTAGTTATAGGAGTGCGTTTCCATGCAATTGGCTATAGGAATGATACCACAGCTGTTCCACATGCAATTAGCTAGTGGGGGACTGCAATTCATGCACAGGCCATCAGCTGATCATGAGCATCACTTACAAAACTCAAGCTGCTACCTAAGCTGATAATCAGAGAGGGAGTGAGAGAGACAGAGACAAAGCAAGAAAGGAAGGGAGCAGGAGAGTAAGAGCCAAGCATGTTTCTGTATGATCCATGGGGTGGAGAGTGGTATCTCAACATTATGACTGTTGCCTATATTGTGTACTAATCCATACTGTCACATGATAATTGCACATGGCTGTACACATTTATGGCTGATGATTGTCGAGAACAATCTCTACAATGTTTGGAAAATGTTGGCCTTGTAATGTTGACAATGGGACATGCAGCTCCTCAATATAATCATGTGGCAAAACCCACACTGCAATGGACCCTGTCAATACACAATCACCCCAACACCCACACAGGACACTGATAACACACACACAAACACACACTTCCCAGTACTGAGTTTCAAACCCCTACCTGACTATGTATTGCTATTACATTGTTATGCAGTTATTGCACACACCACGGAGCTTACATGTTGGAGAGCTGTCCAAAGGTATCTTTGAAGGTGAGTGACGTCAGCAACAGTGATAAAGGAGGGATAAGGGAAGTGTAGTACATGTGACTGTCCACAAAAGCAGGTGTCAGGGAAGACACAACCACACTCTCTCAGGGAATTACACACATTATCACAGTTGGCAGGGTCAAGATTAGAACTCCTACCTAACTAGTTTGCTATATTATAGTATTACACAGTTATCCCATGTGCCACACAGCTTATCAGGCTGATATATGGCCAAAGGGTTATTTCAAGGTGACTGACATCAGCAGGTGTGCTGCAGTAGGGCAATGGGAGGTGTAGTGAGTGTGAATGGCTTCAAAATTATTAATCCCCACACTCATACACACACACACACACACACACACTTGCCAGTACTGACATGCATGAGTTCATTGCTTCACAGGTGTGTAGTAGTTGACTGTGCCAGAAGGCTGCACAAGGTTAGGCCAAGGGAATACCCTGGCATCAGACCACATGACAATGGTCTTTAGTGTGGCTCAGGGGTGTAGTCCCTGGATTGGCCCACACAGGTGGGTATTGTATTCACCATCCACTCATCTGGGTTACTATTGTGGGTGGCCAGTGCTGTGCAATGCTTGCCATGTATGTGATCTATATTTCATAACATGGACAGTGTCTGGGTTGTGCACATGCCCCACATGCATGTTCTGTGATGCGTGAAAGTGTACTTGGGGTCTCTGGGGCATGTTGTGTGGACAAATTGCTATAATCTGATGCGGCATTCCTGACCTCATGTGGTGAGACCTGTCTATGGAACTGAGGTTGTACCTGCACCTACATTGACAGCATGATATAGGTATTCAGTGGAGTTAGTGGCATCTGTCCATACGAGGCATGTGTATAAGGCATGGTATTCCCTTTGTGGGTTACATTTGCAGACTCTACAGTTGTTGCAGGCATCCAGTGGGGAACATAGCAAAGGACCACTGTAAGCATTTATTTGCCTATTGTAGGGATGGAACAGGGTGCCATGTCCTTTTACTTGCTGGATAACACACACTTATTCAGGAGATGTTACACATCACAATACATTCTGATGTCAGTGGCAGTGTTGTGGTCAACAGGCATGTTGTCCATTGCAATCACACTGTGGTTACTATCTGTGAGCAATATGCAGGGAACTACCAATATAGTGGTTGTTGCCTAGCCAAGTGTGTTTGTGTATGAGACATGGGTGGAGAGTGTTCTCTGAGTAATACAAGGGTTGACTATATTGTTCACCAATCCATAATGTCACATGTAGGGCTATGGATTGTCTACACCAGCCTCTCTGCTGTTTGACATCTGTTGTCCTTGTAAGGTGGACATTGTGACATACAGTAGGTTCTCAAAATAATAGTTTTGCAAAACCCACCCCACAATGCATCCTGTCATTACACAATCACAGCAACCTCCACACAGGATACTGCTGACAAACACACACACACACACACACACACACACACACACACACACACACACACACACACACACACACACACACACACACACACACACACACACACACACACACACACACACACACACACACACACACACACACACACACACACACACACACACACACTTGCCAGTACTGGGATTCAACCCCTTACCTAGCTATGTATTGCTACTTCAGTGTACCACATTTATTGCACACACCATGTAACTTATTGGATGGATGTTGTCCCAAGGTACGTCTAAGGTGTGGAACATCACCAGCCCCTGTAAATACTTTCATTGGGTGATTTGGTGGGTGAGAGATCCCAAAAATAATTTTACCCTAATCACACATTTGCCAGAGGTGAAGTTCAAACTTCTAACAACCTTTATGGATCATTATGTTACACATCTACCACATGCACCACTGACCTGACATGGTATAAGCTTAGCAACAGATACTTGTAAGGTGGATGATATCTGCAGGACTGCTAAAGTCAGGCTCTGAGATGTTTACTGGCTGTAAATGGGGACAAAATCTTTGGGGTACACACACAAACACTTGCCACAGATGAGATTCAAACCCATAGCTGTGTAGTTTCTGCTACTACATTGTTCCGCATTTATGGCACACCACAAAGCTTATAGGGCTAACCTTTCTCCAAAGGTATATTTCAAGGTAGATGACATCAGCAGGCTTGCTTAGTAGGGCAATGGGAGGTGCAGTGACTGTGAATGTCCTCAAAAGCATTACTCTCTACAAACACACACATGCACACACGGAGGGTTTCACAGTTGCTATGTCTGGGATTAGAACTCCTACCTAGCTAGTACATCACACTATAGCATTACCCAGTTATTGCATGTACCATGGAGCTTACAGGCCTAAATCATGTCCAATGAGGTATTTCAAGGTGACTGGCATCAGCTGGCTTGCTAAAGTAGGGCAATGGGAGGTGTACTGACTATGAATGGTCTCAAAAATCATTGATCCCTACACTCACAAAGTTTCACAGTTTCCATGTCTGGGAATAGAACTCCTACCTAGTTAATATGTTACACTATAACATTATGCAGTTATTGCATGCACCAAGGAGCTTATAGGGATAGCCCTTATCCAAAGGTGTATTTCAAGGTGAATGATATCAGCAGCCTTGCTAAAGTAAGGCAAATGGAGGTGTACTGTCTATGAATGGCCTCAAAATCATTGATCCCTACACTACACACACACACACACACACACACACACACACACACACACACACACACACACACACACACACACACAAAGTTTCACAGTTGCCATGTCTGGGATTAGAACTCCTACCTAACAAGTACATCACACTATAGCATTACACAGTTATCACACATGTCACAGAGTTTATAGGGCTAGCCCTTATCCAAAGGTGTATTTCAAGGTGAATGACATCAGCAGCCTTGCTAAAGTAGGACAAGTGAGGTGTAGTTTCTATGAATGGCCTCAAAATCATTGATCCCTACACACCCAGAATTTCAGAGTTGCCAAGTCTGGGATTAGGACTCCTACCTAATTAGTACATCACACTTAAGCATTACGCAGTAATCGCATGTGTCACAGAGCTTATAGAGATAGCCCTTATACAAGGTGAATGACAACAGCAGCCTTGCTAAAGTATGGCAATGATTGATCACCCCAACACACACACACAGATTTTCACAGTTGCCATGTCTGGGATTGGAACTCCTTCCTAACTAGTACATCTGACTATAGCATTACACAGTTATTGCACACACCATGGAGTTTATAGGATTAGCCCATATCCAAAGGTGTATTTCAATGTGAATGACATCAGCAGCCTTGCTAAAGTAAGATAATGGGAGGTGTTGTGTCTATGAATGACCTCAAAATCATTGATCTCTACACACACAAACACACAGAGGTTCACAGTTGCCATGTCTGGAATTAGAAATCCTACCTAACTAGTACAGCACACTATAGCATTACCCAGTTATCGCACATACCACAGAGCTTATAGGACTAGTCTTTTTCCAAAGATGTATTTCAAGGTGAATGACATCAGCAGCCTTACTAAAATAGGGCAATGGGAGGTGTAGTGTCTATGAATGGCCTCAGAATCATTGATTCCTACACACACACACACACACACACACACACACACACACACACACACACACACACACACACACACACACACACACACACACACACACACACACACACACACACACACACACACACACACACACACACAGCATTTCACATTTGCGATGTCTGGGATTAGAACTCCTACCTAACTAGTACATCACACTATAGCATTACACAGTTATTGCATGCATCACAGAGCTTATATGGGTTATCCTTGTCCAAAGGGGTATTTCAAGGTGACTGACATCAGCAGGCTAGCTAACATAGGGCAATGAAGATTGCAGTGTGTGTGTGAATGGGCCATAAACCATTCCTCTGGAAACACACACACAACACTTAGTCACACACAACTTTACATTTGACAAGACTGTGTATACAACTGCTAGATGAATAATGACTTGCACTGGAATGTTACACAGTTATCACAAGCTCCACAGACACTATAGTGCTGAGAGCTACCAGAAGCAAATGCCTACAGTGATAGACATTGGCACATCATGTGATATTGGCCAATTGGATGTGTGGTGGTTGAGACAGGCCTCATGATGGGAAGCTCTTTTTCACTGTCTGTCTCTCTATTCCCCACACCTCTGTTTGTGTATGTTTGACCTATTATAATGTGTTGTCCTTGGATATATGTGTGTATTCCTATCCGATGTGTGTGCAAAGTATGACTGGTGTGCAATGTGGTGTGTGTGCACAGAAATCTGCGACTGACAGATATGTATAATCCACTGTTGTTGTCAGACATGGGCTTCATTTCTGTAAGTGTGGGAGCATGCCCAGTATTACCTTCTGTATTCAATGTATGAATCCATTTCAGGTAGGTTGTACACCAGTGCAGGCATTTGTGTTCTACACCTACAGCTAGCAACCTGTTTCTGCAGGATATATGTAGTAGGTTGACAGTATGAAGTCACAATGGGCAAATGATAGTGGGATACTGTAACTAATTGCGTCTGTGCTGCTTGTGCTACATGGTTTTGGTGTTAGCAGAGATATTCAAACATATGTACTGTTTTACACTGTGATGTATTATGTCATCAACTACTGACAGATATACTTATTTGCTCACAGTAATTTCCTAGGGAATACAAGATGAATGAAACTGTGTCCAGTATTGTGGTCTGCAGCTTACATATTCTTGCACACTCATGCCATTGTGGAGGGGGAGCTGCAGACACTTGCTGATGGGTCTGTGTAAATGGTCCAGCATCTTGGTACTGTGGTTGCTGAGGATCCCATGCTTGTACATCTATCGACATGACAGAATGGCCATATCCTGCTCAGCTCTACAGATTCACACAGGTTACCCAGAGGTAGGGCTCATATATCTGGACATTTCCCCTTCACATTGTGGTTTACAAGCAGGGTTGTAGCCACCCATTCCTGGGTTTGCAGGCAGAGATAGTATGGGCACACATCAGAGTTTCTGACTTCACACACTCCATGGCGTCCATGCTACCCCCCCCCTCGTTATGCTATCCTCTTCCTAACATTATGCAAGCAATATCTGATAAGTATCCCCATAGTTTTCACTTCATCCAGCAGTATTTAGGGGTTGGTCCACAGTTCATGCAGTAGGACATGGTGGACATGCTACTGGGATTTGTCGACATGGCTTTGCATTTGTGTTCTGTGGACTGTGTTATGTCGTTATTTGGGACTCCATGAGATAACATACATTGGCAGTATGGGTGAGACACAGGCCTTTGACAGAGGACTGTTGGGCATTTGGTAGTGATGCAGGCCATCTGTAGCAGGCCAGTGCATTCTGTAACTCCTACAGTCCCAGGCTGCAAGCCACTGGCTTTCCCTGGGGTGACAGGGGTAGGTGTGCAAGGTGTTAATAGTAATAGTTTCTGTCCTTATTAATCCATTGGTGTGGATACTGGCAGGGTGCTGCTTACAGCTAGGGACACACCTGCATGGGACACCTCTTCAGCATGCTGCATTCTGTGGGTATTCCCATACAGAAGTGGGGGTTATATTGTACTGTTTCCCAACAGCAGGGATATGACCTGTGATGAACCTGTTGCTGATGGTGGGATGAGCTGAGTGCATGTGTACTATGGAAGCTTCTTGCAGCTGACTCATAGATATACATGGGGCATTCCCCTTATGCTGGCTTGTGCAGGGGCATCAGTGGTTTCGCAGTACTTCATAACTGTGCCTTTTGTGGTCTGCCAGTGTTTGGCCAGACTACATCAGTATTTCATACTACACAAACAACTAATGTGCTGCTTACCTGTATGTGCAATTCCAAAAGATGTGTACATTTGACAGTAACATTTTATACACTCTTTGTCTAGGGTACTTGCAACTGTGTACTGTGTGTATATCTGGGCCCACATTCATGCCATGTCCACCTTTAAGATGGTGACAGATATTACATTTGAACAATTAGTATAGATTACTGCTGGATTGGGTCTTGCTGGGATGCATTGTGTTTGGCACTGTAGTTGTCAGAACTTGGCCCTGTCATCAACAGTACTGGCCATAGGCCACTCGCACACAAACCTCCATGCCTACATGCTGACGACTTCCACACAATATAAAACATACAACAACCTAACACACAGAGCCCTGCATATTGTACACGTGCAACAATCTATCCTGCTAATTTGGCCAGCTCAGGTAATCTGTGCTCCACTGTTATTATACCCACACGTACATGTTACTACATTTCTAAGTAGGATTGAGGTGGGGGGCACACCTGACAACTGTAAACATTTGCTATGACTGTACTGGTATTTCAGGTACTCTGTTGGCTTCCATTTCATTCTGTATTCTGACCTATCATGCAGACTAGAGGCATATCAGTGTAGTACAGATCTTAGATTTTATTGACCTACATTTCAGTTTCAGACTTCTTACCCTTCAGAACTAACATCCAACTGCCTGACCTGTTGTAGCCTGTCTGTGTAGGTCTGGAGGGGGGCTGCTTTCCATTGCCATCAATCGGAGGCCTTAGCACAGCCTTTCTTTGTGGTCATCTACATCTGTCCTGCTGGCTGAGACTGTTGTTGGGTATGTGAGGCTCACTGACATGCATGTGAGTGTCCGATGAACACACATTTGGCCCACCACATGTCCTGCAGTGGGATTTGTCACCTTGTCTTGTACTGCCTACTGTGTTGACACCAGTATTTGTTATGGATTTCATGCTGCCCATATAGGTGTCTACTATCTGCTGCCATCCCATTCAACCACCCGATTCTCTTGCATGCTCACATCCACACCATAGATACAAGTAGCAGAACATACTACTCTATTCAGCAATTGATAGTGAGAGTGACTTACCTTGTGGGTGTGACAGTATTGAGAATGATGCTGGAGGGCTGACTATGTCGGATGCACATACTACACTCCCTATACATGGTTAAGCACAGGCAGTGTCATGTTTGGCATCCCTTTTACTGTATGTGTGAGTCAGAGAGAGAGATGTCATTCCCTGGGTTCCTACAGTGTCAGTGTATGTGCTATGCGTTGCCTCTTTGCCAAAGCCTGGGCATACTGGGCATGCCTCCTTCTGCCTATAGGGGCAGGCTCAGGTTGTTCCACCTCCGAGTCAGTCTGTGCCTGTGCTGGCCTTGGGAATGGTGGGGGGCTGTGTGTCCCTGACACGTGCTGTTCCTGCTGCAGCTGTTTCCACAGGATCATATTGTGTAGCATGGCACATACAATGAAAATTTGGGTACATGTAGCATACTGCAAGGCTCCACCGGATATGTCCAGGCACCAGAACTGTGACTTGAGCATCCCAAACACATGCTCTATTATGATTCTCATTTGTTCGTGTGCCTCATTATGGAGTTCTTGTTGAGGTGTGTGTGCATTTCCAATGGGCGTCATCAGCCACAGCTCCAGTGCATAAACAGCATCCCCCACTAGGTGGCCATATGGGATGTCCCCATTGGCAAATCTCTGGTACAGCTGCATCATATGCCAGATGTGGTAGTCATGATAGCTTTCAGGGTTGCCAGCACACACATTCATTATAATTCCCTGGGCATCGCACACAACCTGGCAGTTGATGGAGGGGAAGCCCTTGTGGTTTATGTAGGCCCTACCCCATTCGCCGGGTGATGCTTTGATGTGTATGTGTGTACAGTCTATAGCACACACTACCTCAGGGCATTCTGCTATTTGGCGGAAGAGACACATATTGCTAGTCAATGTCTCACGGGTGTTGTGGAAATATATGTGCTCACTGGCATGTGCTGACATGGCATCCAGGAACTGGTGGAGTACCCTGGATGTTGATATCTGTGAGATCCCCATGATATCCCCAGCTGGCCTTTGGAAGGTACCTGTGGCTAGTATTCTTAACCCTACATATACCTTCGTATCCACTGGGATGGGTTCCTCTCTGTTGGTTCTGTGTGTGAGGCGTGGCCGGCACAGCTCAATAATTTGCTGTAGGAAGTCCCTGTCCACCCTATAGCGCTCCACTATCTCCAGCTCATATAGCCCCTGGTAGGTTACCCTGGGTCTGTACACTTTTCTCCTTCTCCTCACTGTGGGTTGGTCATCAGCATTCTCATCCTCACCACCCTCAGCCTCTTCTACATATTGATTTATGAGAGTGAAAGCAGCCACTATCATTTTGTTGCTTTTGTTAGGTAAAATTTCCCTGTTTGTGTACACCGGTGGTGTAGAGTTTATGGGAAAAGCCAGAGTGAAAGCTGTTTGCATAGTTTATAGTAGCTTGCTGGGCTGGGCTGCTGTCTGTGTAATTAGCCGATTCTGATACATTTCACCTGCCAGCTATGTAGTTCTCCTTGACTACCTTCCTACTGCTGTTTCCCTTCTCATTGCCTTCCTGATTAAGCCCTGAGGCACGCCGCACAAACCCAGTGCTCAGATGTGAATGGAGCTGCTATTTTCTGGTTTATTATTATTTTTTTTTGTTTACAACTCAGTGCACGGTGCACACACCTGTTTAGGCAATGCAAATACTGCTAGGCAGCTTCAGACACACCCCCTTCTTAGCTGTGCTTAGCCACCACCATTTTTAAGGTGGGATAGCAGCATAGCATAATTCAAAGTTTCCGTACTTGTGCAAATAATAATTCAGTTCAGATTGTATAACTTAGGTAAATAGAATAATTTAATTCTATGACAGTAAAGACAATTATATTGCACTTATGGTATTCTTACAAACTGAGGGAGTATTGGCATTGTTAAGGTTAGTTTTCAACAGTCTGATCACTTGTGGAAAGAAACTATTCTTGAATCTTGGTGTTCTACACATGATGCATCTGTATAATTTCTTGAAGACAGGAGGTGTAACAGTCCATGCGCGGGATGTTACTTGTCCCTTATCGGTTTCATGACCCTGGCATAGCATCTACAAGTGTAAAGGTCCTGTAAGGACTGGGGTTTGGCCTCTGATTTTCCCGGCCTGCTTTACAACCTTCTCTAATGCCTTGCAATCTGCATATGAGCAGTTTCCATACCAGACTGTGATGTTGTTAGTCAGTATGCTTTTGATTAATTGGATCAACTGGATGGGAAACAGGAAATGTGTCCCTAGCTTGTCACCTATGTCTCTAATGGACATAGGCAGTCAGTAACTGGCTCATTCTCAGGCCTCTGTTTGTAAATGTTTCACCTCCCAAGCCCCTGCTTACACTTATCAAGGGTACCAGAACTTTTCAGAGATTTGGGATGCATGGATAGGCATAAAAAGGCCCTTTGTGGTCATTAGCTTAGTAAACACCTGTAAACCTAGGAACTTACTCTACTTTCTGAATTTTCACAGAGAAAAAACTGCTCCTCAAGCATCCGTGCCAAGGATATCAACCTATATCAGCAAATAAATAAGACTCACTATGGGATAGGTATCTAATCCAATGGATTTCATGCCTTAGAAGCAAGGTCCCCTTACCTGTCAAAGCAAAGCAGTTCTCTTAATGCTTTAATAATGAGGAAAGAGGGCAGTCCTGTCTGGTACCCCTGTGAAGTAATATATCATTAGAGAGTCTGGGAACTATCTTAGCTCTGATCTTGGAATCATAGTATAGTGCCTTGTGGAGATTAACTGTAACAGATGTGAATCTGAACCTTTCAGTACTAAGAATTAAAAAGACCACTTTACCCAATCAAATGCTTTCTCAGTTTCTAAGCTGTCCAGTAGCATTCTTTGCCTCATCTTGGAGGCATGTTCCATAAATAAACAAACTTTATTAAATTATCAAATGTAGTGTGATCCAGGACAAACCCTGTTCAGTCTAAATGCAGCAGGCCAGACAGAGGTATAGTGCTTTTACCAGCAAGCAGTGAAACAAAATGTTTATAGTCAGGGTTCAAGACTTATACTGGTCTACATGCTGTTACCTAGAGATGATCCTCACTGGGTTGCAGTAGTCCCATTACTGTAGCCTGTTCCCAGAATACAGGGATGACACCAGATGATATAATCTTGTTGGCAACTACAGCAACGTTAGCTGCAGGGGATAGTCCTTCAAACAGGTATAGCTCTATTGGTAGTCCATCAAGGTCTGAGGTTTTTCCTTGTGCAGATCTTTTGAGGGTCTGTGGCACCTCTTCTGAAGCGTCTGTAGCACCTCTTCTGAAGAAAAAGGTATGGAATGAACTAAATCTTTAGTAGTTTGATCAAGGTTTTCCCCTCTGCATAAAAGTAAGTTAGTCCTCCAAACTTGAATTCTGGGTGAATTATCTATTTTGAATGAAAACATTAGAGGAGCATGGTCTGATATGGCTCTTGGAAGCACTTCCAGGCAATTAAAGATATACACATATTGATTTGAAACAAAAATCTTGTCAGTCCTGGAAAATTACCTGTATCTGGAGTAATAGCAAGTAAATCTGGATCCTTGACATTTTAGCAGTAGAACTAAATGTACCATCCCTTCACATTATACTCAAAAATGTTCCTAAAGCTGGAATGGAGGACTGCCTTGGTCCTGTGTAGACATCACCTTATGAGAGGACTGTGCTCCAGTCACCTGCCAAAACTATTAATCCCTCCTGCAACTTCACCTAGTCTTTCTGGACATCTGACATGCATGTCTTTAATTACCACTGAAAATCTACATGAATATAGTATTGATCTGCTTTCCGTCAAACAAGCCTTTAATCAAAACATATCTCCTCCCTTATCCTTCTACCTTTAAGTCACATTGAAGGGTAAAGTGTGCCTAATTAAGATTGCTACCACTCTTCTTCTGCCTTCTAGGTAAAAATCAAACCCTCCATATTTATATCCATTTCTTTGAGTTTCAGATGATTGGAGCTATTTAAATGTGTCTTATTTATTTTTATTTTTTATTTCACATTTGTTAACTGGGTTTATCCAACTGAGCAGTAATAGTTCATTTTCAGTGGAGACCTGAGGATAAACACTCCAAACAAATTGTTATATACATAGTAGCAACTATAGAGTTAAACAGCAAATAAATACAAAAAGTAAGAAAAAAATAACAAGAAACCATGAACAAACAATAAATACAGCATATGTTTGAGAGAGCATAAATCTTATGGAAATAGATGAGTGACTTTTGGGGGTACATGTTTCAGAATAGCAGTAAGAAGTAGAGCTATATGGATTATGCAATTAATAGACTGGAAATTCAGTGGTTAGTTAAATTTGACTAAGATAGAGTAGTTATGAAGCAAAAGCAGATTGGTCAGGAAGGATCGTGGCATGGGCAGATCCAGTTGGTTTGGAAGAGTAGTTTTAGTTATTTTTTGAAGCTTGTTGCTTGAGTGATGTTTCGTAAGTTAGAGTGTAGGCTATTCCAGGTTTTTGTAATAGATGATTTGTAAAGGAGATTGCCTATGTTAAGTTTAGGTGTATATGTTTCCAGAAGAAGTTTATCAGAGCTACAGAGGGGGAGTAAGGGGGAATAGTATGAGGCTAAATTTCTGAGGGAGGGGAAGGAAGTGGGTTTGATAGTTATGTGGTGGATTAGATGTAGTTGGGACAGTTTTAAATGATGGATGAAATTGAGCCACTGTAGCTTGTGTAGGGTTAAGCAGTGGTGGGTTGGGTTAGGAAGGTTAGCTCCAAATTTGGCAATTTTATTGTAGGTCTGCTCAAGTTTAGAGAGTAAACAGGATTGAAGATTGGTGAGGACTGTTGAACCATAGAGAAGACTGGGTTTATGGTATGCCTGAGCAAGAGATTGTTTAGATTCAGCAGAGAGGAATTTTGAGTTGCGGTATAACAAGCCACATTTTTGGTTATTTTTTTTATAGCATGGTGAACATGTAAATCAATTTTTAATTGGTCATCAATAATCATTCCGAGTAATTTTATGTAAGATTCTGCTTTGATTATTGTGTTATTTAGAGAGGAGATGGAGAAGTTGGCCTTGAGGTGGTCATTGTTTTTTGGGAGAAAGAGAAGTAACTTTATTTTTTTGTGGGTTAAGAATAAGCGGACTATAATTTAGCCAGTTTTCTACAAGATGGAAGGGATGCTGAGTATGTGTTTGAAGAAGTGTGATAGAGTTAGTGAATGTGATAATGGTGAAGTTGTCGGCATATTGAATGAGGGTGAAGAGGGAGATGGAGGAGTGGAGGTCATTGATAAAGATGTTAAAGAGCAGAGGTCCAAGAATGGAACCCTGGGGTATGCCAGTGTGTATAAGTAAGAAAGGAGAGCAGGATGATTGTCATTTAACTGATTGAAGTCTGTCAGTGAGGTAACTAAGGAATCAAGAAAGATGAGCATGAAAGGTTGAGGTTGGCACGTTTGGTCAGAGGTATAGATTGTGATACCATATCAAATGCCTTAGATAAGTCAGGGAATAAACATGAGACTAAGTTATTGTTGTTTCTAGATTCAGCAATGGTGTGGGTGAAGGATAAAAGGGCTGTATAGGTACTATGTTGAGGCTGGAAACCATGTTGCGTGGAGTAGAGGAGGTCGTGGTGTTTGAAAAAGTTAAGAATTTGGTTGTAAATGCACTTTTCTAATATTTTGGATAGTAGGGAGAGTATGGTAATAGATCGGTAATCGGAGGGATCATTGGAGTTACCCCCTTTGAGAAGGGGGATGATGTAAAAGGATTTCCAAAATTTTGGTACAGTGGCTTCTTTTATAGAACAGTTAATGAGTATTGAGACTGGATAGGCAATGGAATTTGCAGCAAGCTTGAGGAAATGGAGGTGGGGGGGAGAGTTTGTCAGCAGAGGGGAAACATGGTTTGAGTTTGAGAAGTAAAGATTTTATGTAGGCTGTAGAGACAGGGTTTAAGGTGAGACTGGTGTTGTTGATAGTAGTTTGGTGTATTAGGTTGTGGGGTAGGTTTTGGGTGGGAGTTTGGCCTGTGTTGCTCAATTTGCTGATAGAGTCAATGAAAAACTGGTTGAGGAGAGAGGCAGTCTCATGGTCAGGAAGGTTAGGGTAGGGATTGGGGGTTTGGGGTTTAGCAAGGTGTAGGATAGAGTTTATATTTTCCAGAAAGGTTTAGGATTTGAATGAGAGGAGATTTGTGTTTTAGTGTAAAATAACTTTTTATCCTTGTAGATTTCTTTTTTAGTCTGGTTCCTAATTTCCTTAAATTCTTGGAGGTGAATGGGTGAATTACTTTTTATCCAAGTTTTCCATGCATTATCTCATTTGTGCATTATTTTGTGGGTGTCTTTACTGAGCCATGGGACATAGTTTGATTTTATTCTTATTTTATGTGGAGGGGGGCTAATGAGTCAAGGATATTCAGAAAGATGTGGTTGAATTCGAGTTCAACTTCATCAAGATGGAGGGAGTGCAGGATGGACCAGTTTATAGCAAAGAGACTATCATTGAATGAGGTGGGTTGAAGTCTTTGAGTTTACAGCAGACTTTATACAGATGTGGCTTCTGTAGTTGAGGTGGGTATTGCAGTATTCTAACTGGTAGGTGGTCACTAAGTGTCTCAGGTAGTGTTGTGGGGTTACGATAAAGTTGGGGGCTGTTACAGAGGATCCAGTCAATTGTTGTGCCTTGATAGGAGTGTTTGGAGAGTCTAGTGGGGGTGGTGATGAGTTGGGTAAAACTGAACAGATTGATACTTTGGGCAGGTGACTGGGATTCCAAGGCTTTCCAGTCTATATTTATGTCTCCTAGCAGTAAAGTTTCATAAGGTAAGTTTTGAGATAGCCAGGAAAGAATGTTTTCCAGAATTTGTATGTTCTTGCCAGGAGTAATGTAAATGGCAGCTATGGCAAGTTTTTTGTGGCTGTTTAGGTTGTAGTTTAGAATTAGTATTTCAGCTGGGTGAAAATTAGGTAGCTTGATAGAAATGGGGGAGAGGGTGAGGTGTTGAAAGTAGAGGATTGCTACCCCTCTGTCTTTTTTGGTGGTTCTGTCTAGTCAATAGATAGAATACCCACACGGAAGGATTTCAGAGTTATGAATATGAGGTTTCAGTCAGGTTTCTGAAAGTATAAGCAGGTGGGGGAAATACTGGGAGATCCAAGAATGGAGGTCAGTAACTTTGTTAGTAAGGCTTTGAATGTTGATTGCCATAATGGATAAGTATTTGTAAGAGTGAAGGGTAGGGGGGGATAAAGATGTTCTGACTGGGAGGGTACTGATTGATTGGATGGATGGGGGGAATTGTTGGGATGTGGGTATGTTAGTAAGCATAGGCCCAGGGTTAGGGTGAATATCACCAGCTAGTAAAAGCATAGTATGTAGTAAGTTTTGTTTGGGAGGCTAGTGTTTATTTGACTTGTGTGAGAGTTTGGATTTAATGTTACAGTAGGGAGATAGGTGAAGTATCTTGTACTAGAAAGAGTGGGAGATGGAGGAGATGTAGAGATGGAGAGATGGTAGTGAATGCAGTAGGTGAGTGTGTGTAATTAATGCAGGAGGAAGATAATGTTGGTTTGACATAGTGGGTGGAGGATTGGTATGATGTAATGAGAGATAGTAGTATAAAAATGCTGTTATAAAGAAATTAGTGAGCATGGTTTGTGTGGTTGGTGGAAAGGGGAGCTTAAAACATTTGCATATAAGAATGGAGAGTAATATGGGCGTGTAGGTAAGGAAAAGAAGGGTTAGGGGTTGGAGAGTTGGTTGTACCTATAGTGAGAAGAGAAAGAGGTGTGAAAGGTGAGAGGTAGAAAGAGGTAGCACTGAGGGTAGTGTGATTGGCCAATGTAGTAGGAGGAGGCTAGATGGATAAAATAAATGTAGGATATATGGGGGTGTGCGGGAAATGGGGGCAGAGCAGAGGAGCTGAGAGAGTCAGAGCGGGGTCCGACCTGCAGCAGAAGGTATCAGAGAAAACAATCAGGCAAAGGCTCTAGGAGCTCAGCAGGTATGTAGCCAGACTATAGTAACAGAAGGAGGGGAAATAATGGTTTATACAGGACTAAAGCAGCAGGCTACTTCTGTAAAAAGGAGAAGGAGTGGGTTTGGATAGGGAGATTAGACAGGGTTAGCTACAGATAAATAATGCACTATGTAGGAGCAGGGAAAGGGCACGGGGGCTACTAGTTGAGGAGAATTATTAGACCAGACCACTCAACGTGCTTGCCCAGAGCAGGATTAGTTAGCTAAACAGCAGTTTTTTAAACAATCAAAGTCTAAGTAGTAACCTACACTGGTGCTTAGGAAAGCCACCTACATGCACAATAAGGTGATAAGGAGTGAGCCATTAATCAGTTGCAGCTGTCTAAAATCCCAGACACTCCCAGTTGTACTGGGTTTCACAGTCCCTTAGTGACTTCACTGGGTAGGACGGCTTATCCAGAAGGGAGTGAAATGCACTATAAGATGAAAACATGCAAGCTGTTAATCAGTTGCGGCTGCTTTCTGCAATCCTGGATGTTCCTGATTGTAATGGGTTCCACAGTCCCTTACAGGTTACTGTGAAGGACGGCTTGTCCAGAAGGGAGTGAACTGGAGAAAAAAGAGAAAGATAAGGGAGTAAGTGTGGAGTAATTAGACAATGATTATTATCACTTATATTGGTGCTTACCACAAATGGCACTTTGTATGTTTGCAAAAAAGACCACAGTGAGTACAAAATGCTTACAATATATACAAGGAATACAACAAGCATTAACAGTTAAAGCAGATAACTCACATTACCTTCTCAAAGGCTTGAGGCCACTTTTCAAGCTGAATCTTGTCTGCCACAGTTGCAGAATCATCCAGACATAAATCTTTACAACAGTTACAGGAGATAACTCACATGGACTTCTCAAAGGCTTAAGGCCAATTTAAATGATAATTCTTGTCTTTCGTCATTGCGCTATCATCACAGAGCTAGGCATGTATTTTACAACAGTTATATCAGATAACAGTGAGCTTACCCCACAATTATGGGTAGAAAGCAGAGGTAATAAACTTATATCCAGTGTCTATAACAGTTTATAACAATGCCCCTACAGGAACTTATTCACATGACATAAAATACAGATCCCATATATTCACAACGTGAGGTATTGCATATGTAACACAGTGGCATGATGCTCTTGCAGTGGAGTGGAGCACTTTTATGAACTCCAATATCAGCAGTGACAAAAACACATGAAATGCTAGCAAAAATTGCCCTAATATTACATCAATCATTAAATCTATGTTTATCAAATGTAGTACTTGTTTAGTACTGTACTTACATAAAGGTTTACTGTTTGGGCAAGCACTCTATCAGTGGGGAATGTCTCCTATAGGGGAAGCAGAAATATTTGAAAATGGCAGGCTTTTAACCAAGCTATACTTGTAACCTCATACCAGATGTTGTAGTGAGGTAGTGCCTAAGCAGTTGAGTGGCTACCCAGTACTGCTATTTTATTATGTAGCCACTAAGGGGCACAATCTGCAGCAGAAGGTATCAGAGAAAACAATTAGGTAAAGGCTCTAGGAGCTCAACAGGTATGTAGCCAGACTATAGTAACAGAAGGAGGGGAAATAATGGTTTATATGGGACTAAAGCAGTAGGCTACTTCTGTAAAAAGGAGAAGGAGTGGGTTTGGATAGGGAGATTAGACAGGGTTAGCTACAGATAAATAATGCATTATGTAGGAGCAGGGAAAGGGCACAGTGCTACTAGACAAGGATAGTTATTAGACCAGACCTCTCAATCACGTGCTTGCCCAGAGCAGGATTAGTTAGCTAAACAACAGTTTTTTAAACAATTAAAGTCTAAGTAGTAAGCTACACTGGTGCTTTTGAAAGCCACCTACATGCACAATAAGGTGATAAGGAGCGAGCTGTTAATCAGTTACGGCTGTCTAAAATTCCAGACGCTCCCAGTTCTACTGGGTTTCAAACTCCCTTAGAAGTCATTGGGAAGGACAGCTTATCCAGAAGGGAGTGAAATGCACTATAAGATGAATAAGATGAAAACGTGTGAGCCGTTAATCATTTGCAGCTACTTTTTACAATCCCGGATGCTCCTGATTGTAATGGGTTTCACAGTTCCTTATAGCTCACTGTGAAGAATCGCTTATCCAGAAGGGAGTGAAATGCACAATAAGGTGAGAAGGAGTGAGCTGTCAATCAGTTGTGGCTGTAGATGCTCCCAATTGTACTGGGTTTCACAGCCCTTAGAAGTCACTGGGAAGGACGGCTTATTCAGAAGGGAGTGAAATCCACTACAAGATGAAAACATGCGAGCCATTAATCATTTGCGGCTGCTTTCTACAATCCCAGATGCTCCCGATTGTAATGGGTTTCACAGTTGTATCAGGAACTAAGTTTTTTTTATATAACAGAATATTTCATCCCTCTTTGCAGAATGAGTAACACTGTTAGTGTTCTAGGACATTAAACATCTAAGTTGGATATTGGGTAGCAACCATCGTATGTAGTCTATTGGCCTAGGTAATCTTGTGAGCTAAACAAATGGGATAGAATGTCAGTATGAGTGCTTCCAAGTTAGACTTATGTATTAAATTGCTCAGTTAAATGAAATGAAATTGCTTTAAACCAAGTTGATGTCCATAACCATTAAGGTTTCGACCCTGTGTTTCTAAAGTATAGCCAAGCATTCCACTTATGCTGTGCTGATGAGGTCATAAGAAGGCTGAAACATGCATGCCCACAGCTAGTGGAGTTTGCCTTTATTGGCCTGAATATATCCATAAAGATTTAAAAAAGAAAATGTAAAAAGTCATGGACATTTAGAATACATATAGCTGAAACACTTGATGTCCTTAAGGGTTCATTTGCATATATCCATGGGCCTCTATCACAGGAGGTTTAAGATATCACACAGTGAAAACTCTAGCTTGGCTAGGTTTTTCTTGTAGTTTTTACTAATTGGTTTGTCTGTGTGACCTTTTTACTCTTTCATTTGGATGTTAGTTGGGATATTTTGCAGACACCTTAATGGTTATGACCATCAGCTAGGTTTAAAGACCCTGTGTTTCTAAATTATAGCCAAACATTTCACTTTTGATGTGCTGATGAGGTCATAAGAAGGCCAAAAATGCACTCTCACAGCTAGTTGGGTTTGGCTTTATTTTCCATTTATGTATCCATAAATTCTTGAAAAAGTCAA
>NC_056739.1:1964855694-1964865694 GCF_019279795.1 Protopterus annectens
TAAGCTGAAAATGTATCTAAGTCGATGTATAGAAGGGCCAATACTTTTGTACATATATTACCACCAAATGTTGATGTCTTTTTAAAAGCATGTGAGAATACTATTTATGGTTGTGACTTTCAGAGCAAGTGTATGGGTAGGGAATGTAATTTGTCTATAGCTGAATGGCAAGCAGTGCGTTATCTGCAAAAGAATTCAAGAATTGTTATTCGTCCATCTGACAAAGGGGGTCCAGTGGTTGTATTGCATTCACAGTTTTATTATAATGGGATGTTCGATATGCTATAGGACCCATTGGTATATAAAGTTATGCAGTTAGATATCGTGGAAAAGATGGGCAGATATATTTTTAATGCTTTGCATGAATGTCAACAAAGTAATGTTGAATCGCACAAGGTCTACAGACTTTTTCCACATATTCTCAGAATTCACAATGTATCAAACGGTGTTTCTGTAAGGGGTGAACACTATCTCAACCCTTGATGTGAGGGGCCACACTCCCCACATCGCCTGCTAAATATATATATATATATATATATATATATATATATATATATATATATATATAGATAGATAGATAGATATAGATATACACACTAACTCTGAAATTGCATAATTTCTGGAGAAGGGGCATATTCCCCTTCACCAGGGCTTATTCTTTTTTGCTCAACTGTTGACCTTATGCAGTGTCAACCAATTTGAGTCAAACATACACAGGTTGTTGATCATGAACATTATGTAATGATAACTATATATATATATATATATATATATATATATATATATATATATATATATATATATATATATATATATATATATAGTTCCACTCTGTAAGCAATCTGGCTTTCAAATATGTGCTAATTCTTAATGTTGTGATTTTATTTTCAAAAAACTTAGCCCCTATTGTAGTCTATCCTTTTCATATAATTACTGGAATTAGGAGTATTTGAGTATATTTTGTCAGATTTTTGGAAAAGTCTGCATCTTCTGAGTTTGTATTCCCTTTTCAGTCTTTCTTTGTATTTTGCCTGTACTGATGTGTTATTATTGTTCTGATTGTATTTTCAGTGTCAGTTACAGATTTTTCAGTTATATATTAAGGCTCAAGAGTCTACTATGCCTGGTACAGCATTCTTTCTCCAAACTTGTAGCAGACATACAGGATATCATGGCTGCCTATGATTTAGAGATTCACCAGTACAAATACTGCTATGCTAGGAGTAGACAAGGTACTTCCTCTACTTAAAATTAAGTAGAGAAATTATAATTAAGGATGGCACAGTGGTGCAGCAGTGACATTATCACCTCACAGCAAGAGGTTGTCCGGTTTGATTCCTGGCTGGAGTGTCTTTTGTGTGGAGTCTGCATGTTCTTCCTGTGTTAGTGTGAGTTTTTTCCGGGTGCTCCAGTTTCCTCCCACATTACAAATACGTATCTGGAGTGTTTGTCCCTGGGCCTCCACTGATAATTTGCTTTGTTCCAAGTCGGACTTTCCTGGTAAACAAATGTTAAATAAAATAAATAAGTAACAGGTACAGCTGCACAGTTCTCAGAAATGTATTCCTTTGAAGGAGGATCTGGAGGGTATGTCAGAAAAATGTGGGGTACAATCCTTTCACTGCCCCAACTGGATCAGTCATCCCCAAGGCTGAAAATACATGGAACATTTGGACCACACCACCTGCACTAGACACAGACTGAGGCTTCTCCATCTCTTACATCTAGTTACCATATTAATTGCCCTTTCACCACATCAAAATCCTTACAGCAGTAAAGGTCTCTTCTCCAGCTATTTTGCTAACAGAGAATCCTACCATGCAGTTTATTAATTGTTTTGCCATGAAGCTCCCAGCGATCTAAGGATGCTGACTCCTGAGACCAAAGACACTGCTACTGTTTGCCAGTATACTAAGCTAATGAGGTGCATAATGAAACCTTTTAAAAACTATGTCTCTTTGTCACTGTGTAGGGTGGTTAGTTTGATGCACCATACTGGTCAGCCTCTGTTATGCTACTCTGGATCCAACATTTCCTCCCCCTTTCCCATAGGGATCATAATGTAATTTACAGTGCAATTGACATGAAACTGCCATGCTTTGTTCTACTGATGGCCATTCATTGTGAATCCAGCCCATAAACATTTGTTTTTCTGCAATTAGTGTGATATAGAATCTTTGTTTATGGTATCCAGATGTTTGTAGTATTCAGTATAACAAACTGTTTTCTTCTAAAAGTGTTTTGTTTTGTGTTACATACTTTAAATGTATAATGTAAGATGTCTGTTACCACAGTATGCTACACAGGTATTCACTCTATCTTTGGAAAACATATTTTTAAATTGCTAATCTACTACACACAAAAAAATCAGTGTGTTCATTATTGCTTTTTATGCTCTTTAGTCTGAATTCTGTGGGTATTCAGAAACAAATAGTGCACTGTGTTAGGTGAAGTAGCTCAGCGAGAGGTGCACAGGGAGAGGAGGAAACAGTGCTGCATAGCACAACAAGCTAGTGGGAAAACTATTGTGGTAGGCATAGTATTCAAATGACCACATAATGACATGCATATAAATGCCAACATGCTAATAAGTGCCACCGCTTGTGATAAAATCAGACATAGAGGCATGATTCAGAAATGTATAAAATTTGCACAAAGAGCCACACACTGATCAGATTATCTGTACTTTATCATTTCATGTGAACCTGTGTTTTACTCCTGTTAAGAAGCTAAGAGTAGCATTGGCATTAGCTGGCCAGCTTATGTTACTGACAGCTTTGAAAGCCAGTGTACATCTTGTTGCATGCTGCCACCCTCAGACACGCAACAGAGATCATCAGTGCTTGACATGCCATCATGCCTATGACTGGGAGATATACCATGTGGACAGAGATAATATTAGAGGTAATAGGCTGGTGCTTTCCTCACATGGGCCTAATGGGAATATGTGAATTGCTTATGCCAGCTGACATGAATATTTGTGTAGCATTAACTAGTCTTGTAACAGGGAAAATTTTGTATGCAATGGGGGACATGTTTGTAGTTTTACAGGCTTCATCCTTACAAATCCTATGCCAGTTCCTAGATGTGATGCTGATGCATATGAACAAGAATCTTTGGTTCCTATGAACAGTAAGGGAAGGAGCTACCACTATGCAGCCTTTCAACAACATAGACCATTAATTTGAGGTTCTTGGTACCACTGACTGCAGCCACATTGCTGTCAAGCCCCTATTGCATCATATAGCATCTGGTACATCAACTAGAAGGATGTCTACTCCATCAACTGCCAGGCATTATGTAGTACACAGGAATATAGTACACAGTGTGTCTGTGTACCATCCAGGCAGTTTCAGTGATTTGCACATCTGGCACACATGCAACCTACAGTACTGTTTTGTGTGGGTGGACTTTCAACAGAGTCATCTAGTTGGCAGACACACACATTGCCAACTCTAGGGGTGATGAAAGTCTGAGCCCATTAATATGGGTAGACAAATACTCAAAAATGGTGTGCACTATTATGTGTTGTAGGTGTTATCACAAATGCCTTGGAGCCATGACTAATAACCACCATCCACTACCATCAGACAGCGGCTGGGATGGTGTTCAATACCACATCAGTGCAGACACATGATGTGGTCAAAATTGGGTTCAGAGTGCTGAAGTGTCACTCCTTCTGCCTGGATACAGCTGATGGTACACTGTAGCATGATCCAGGGACATGCGGCAAGATATCTGCAGTGTTTGTCTTGCTACAAAACTTGGTGCTGTGAAACTGTACAACAGGGGATGACATATCCATGTCAACAGTGGAAGATGACCTGAGTGAGTAGTAAGAGGAAGATGTGGCTGCAGTGCCCCCCCCCCCACCTTGAGAGACAGAGGCAGGTGCAATATTTTGTGACACTGGCAAGGAGGTGGTGCCTGGTCCACACCTATGGACCAGAAGAAGACAATCACAGAACAAAATTGATGTATGTAGTTGCATATCTGTGTTATGCATTATACTGTATTGAATGGCAGTGTTGTGTATCAGACAGTACCATACCTGAATTAGCCAGATAGCTGAGCAATGTTATCATCATTTGTACAGGTGGGGGAGCACAGTGACATGGAGCAATTTTGCTATCATAGGTGGAAGGTTCATGTGGGAGGTTGTGGAGTTCCACTGATTATGTCCTCATGTGATGTTGTATAAATTCCTGGCATGGAATGCTGGCTACATGTGCCATTTACCTTGTAGTGTCAAGTCTGGAGGTATGTGGTTCAGGGGTGGGAGTCGCAAGTTGCATATACTGGAATGTCACTGCTGTGTAGGACTTGAAGATGGATGGTCAACACTATGCTATGGACAGGCAGTTGGGGACATCTACAACGGAGGGTCTGGTGTTGAACTGCAAGACTCTGAGTTGGATTCCTGGATGGGTTTATCCACAGTGTAGCTGGATGCATGTTGTGCATGTCCATGTGACCATCCATGTCCAGGAGTGGAGGTTACAGTATAGCTGCATCCATGTGATTGTCCATAGCAAGTGGTGGAGGCCACAGTAGAGCCAGCCATCTGTGCAAGGTGGCCTTGCAAAACTGTCAAGTACAGCCCTCTCTAACCTTAGCTATGGTGGTCAGTTGCAAGCAGCTGCACAAGCACACTAATGGCTACCTTATGGGCTGACTATTCCCTGCAATGGCTGGTACTCATGCATGCCAAGGAGGTCTTAATGCAGGGTGCACAGTACACTGAATTCTGACATGGTCTGAGTATCATCTATTTGTACCTGGATCAGAGTACTGTACATCTTCTGGTTGATTCTTAGGGGAACACCCACATCAAGGAATAACTTGATCCTCAGGTCACTGAAAGATATTGATGCATCTCTCTCCAATGATATGCTTTACATCTCAGTGGTGGTGTGACCCTTAGATATTGGCTGCACTGGTGCTGAATATGTACAATGTGTGGGGCTGACATGGACAGGATCTCCTTCATTAAATACTGGTGATGTGGGCAACTCAACCTGAGCTTCCATAGTCCCTTCACCTGTAGAGGAGGGAATTTCCCTCCACCATTAGTGTTGCTGACACTGTCAATCTACCTTCAGACTGCTCCATGTACACAATAACATCATTGCCAGATTTTGAAAATGTCTGATATCAGGCATGTGAGGACTTGTAATACCAGATCCTCTCCCAGTGGAACCTATGAATATACACAGACAATCTACTAGTGTCTGTAAGGTAGTACATGTGCAACTTCCACCACTGTACATCAGATATAATGTTGCTTGCCAAGAATATGCATAGCCTGTGTGCAGGTTGTCTTCATTGTAAGCTCTAGGTTCCTGTGTGGCAGAAATGCAATACAGAATATGTCAGAAAACTACACTGAGGTGCTAAGCAATGTCTTATTGGAACTGCATGTCACAAAACTCACCTGGTGCATCCCGACAGACATGATGTGGGTGTTCACAGCTGCAACCCTGATGTTTCTGAGTGACTTTAATGCAAATGATCATGTGTGAGTACAGCAGTCTGATGTGTTAGGCATTGTCCTAAATGGAATTCGGACTATTCATTTGTGGCATTCCCAGTAGATACCATGGCAGTCCCCACCAGCCTGGCTTCCACACCCTAGTTCATTAACAATAGTTAGTGTCCTCTCAGTGTCACCACTGAGGGTTAGAAGGAGCTCAGGTACACTTCTGGGTACATATTTGGATCAGAATGCCTGTGTGTGTATACAGGAATATTAATGTAAGGTGACACCTGCTATCTTACTATCCCTTCTACCCACTATAGCCTTGTATGATGGTATGATGCAACTGCTCAGACACTGTGCCATAGTGTGGCAGCTGTAGGCATGTTGGCCACATACACTGTTCAAAAAAAAAAATTTTTTAAATTTATATATTTTTTATAATTCATATGTTTTGTACCTTATGGGCAACTAGTATATTTAGCTAAGTTTATATTTAATACTTATATGTTCTAACATATAGTTATATTCCTGGATCTATGCTATATTAAATTAAATCAAACTATTTTTACCTAAATAGATTTTGTCTATTAGCTTTAAGGCAAAGGAAGTATTCTGATATATAAACTCTAACCATTGATTAATTTTTATTTATTTATGTACTCTTATCTGTATGGTTTCATCATTTTTTAGTACTTTTTAGCATTGCTATATATTCCTCAATTTCATAGTTATTTGTGCCCGCTTCAAGTCACTAGCACATTTCATTAGACTTTGCTGATGTTTTAAAAAATACTTTATAGCAAAGACTTAACAAGTATGTAAAACTATTTAAATGATTTTATTTGTTTTAAAAAAGATATCATAGAACAACAATAACTATATGTATTATATATGTGTTTTTTAAACACAATATTTTTAGAAATGCTTTAAAAGAAATCTGGTGTACATTTTAAATAATTCATGTTAAATGAATGTAAGGTTCTTTAAATGTTTACTTGTTTGTTTAGTTGCATTATTTATTTCACCTAAGCACAGAGTTATAGTTGAATTACATCAAGTTCTATGATTGTTTGTTTGTCTAACTCATTATATATACAATCTGGTGTACATTTTAAATAATTCATGTTAAATGAATGTAAGAGCATTATTTCTATTAGTGTTCTCATTTCTTTTTTTATTTCACCCTAAGCACAGTTTATAGTTTGAACTACATTAAGTTCTATGATTGTTTGTTTGTCTAACTCATTATATTATATATACATATATTTACACTTTTAATTTTTATTACTTTAGAATTTGTATTCATCATTAATATAGTTTGTCAGTTGATCTTGGAAGCTAAGCATTGCTGCTTTAAATGTTTAATGTACCCTAAAAATTAGGGGGGGCCTTTTTAATTAATTTATATAATTTATGTAGTATATAAGCAAATTATATTCATAATAAAGAATACACTGTTCATCGTGTTGGTGTCAGTAGCATAGTGCCCATTGCTGTACAGACCCAGCATTCCCATTAACCAGCCCTACTGTATGTATGGCAATGCAACATTGTGAAGATAGTTGCACAGCAGGACTGCAACTCAGCCTACTGTTTCCTGTTCTTTGCCTGCTTTCACCTTAGCAGGTATGTAAGCTGTCCTGCCTGTTGCCTGTGCCATGCACAGATGTCCCCCTACCTGTCTTGCCTGTACCATTAGCTATGGATGGATGTGTCCCTCCAGGATAGTACACCATTCTGCATGCTCCCTGTGAACTTTCTGGTGGCATTTCCAGTATTGCAAACTATTCTGCCTGCATCCTGTGCTTATTTTGTTTTAGACCCTCCCACATTCTGTTTTAACCCTGGCAAAGCCATTGCAGTGTTAGCAAACAAAATGCTCCACTGTGTGACAACTATGCATGTGGCAGCCACACACCCTGCAGCAGCCCCTGTAATGTGGTGTGCATTACCAGTAATCCTGTCTGCTGTCACTTTCTCTATAAGTTGGTATTCGCAGACATCCTTTGTCTTTTGTAATCCTATGTTTATTGATATAGCCCTGTGTCCCATAAAATGGCAACTATGCATTTTATCACTATAGAATGGGACTTATGGTATGGTTATTGTGCTAATGAGGTGACTTTGTATAACTGTTTATGAATTGTGCTTATAAAGCAATGTTTTATCAATTCTATTCTTTGTTATGGGGTGTGGTCTGGCTAATGCATAATGACTAAGATCAGTTAAGGTATGCACACCTATGAAGTTTGGCCCTGCTACTAAAGACTTACACTACATTAATGACCATGGTCAGAGCACTGCTTAGCATGACCATGATTGGGCATCTGTGTAGGATGTGTACACTTGTGAAGCCTGGTAGCACAGTTGTTACCCCTTCTCACACTATTGGCATTGCGCATCACACTGCTACATATAGACATTTATTTTGCACCTGTGTTGTTCATTGATCCATGTCATATGGTGTCCATGATGTGAGTAATGTGCCCCAAATATCATTTTCACTGATGGACTTCACCTGGTTAATGGACATAGCCTCAGCAGGATCTAAGTCTGGCAGGGCACCTGCATGGTGCAAGAGGGAGACAAAAATATTTCTGCACCTGATGCATACTCAGCACAGATAGCAGCTGCTAGGGGTAAACTATGAAGGTCCCATGCACAAGGTGGATGCTTGGCATGTACTTGCCAATGTGGAGAGTGATGCCGTGAGCATCACCCACTCTTTGAAGCAGTGATAGCATAAGTACAGAGATCTGTAGTGGTTGCAGTTTGTGGGTAAGTATGCAGTATTATTGCTACAGCTGAATTGTTAACCTGCTTACCACAGCACTGACCATTTGTTTGCATTTACTATGTCAGCATTGCCTAGTTGTTTATTGCATTTGTGGACTGCTATTTTAATGCATTTTTAAGCATGGCAGTGTCCTACACTTTGGCAACTATATCTGCAAATGCTATGCGTATTAAAGCTGTTCTCAACCTACTTATCACTGCAGTGGGTTTTTTCCTTGACTAATTGTCACACTGACCTATTATTTATTTGTTCATTGTCTATGTAGGACTGCTAATTTCAAGCCTGTTATCTGTGCTACTGTCCTAAACTTGGCCACTTATTCCTGTGTTTGCCATGGTGTGTATGCCAACTTTACATAACCTGAATTTCACAGCAGTGAACATTTTATTGTTTTAGGTTAAGAATTTCAGCATTGCTTTTTTGGTCATTGGCTGTGCACACTGGTTTCCATCTATATATACTGTATTACTGTCCTATACACCTGAGACAGTCATTCATATTCCCTGATGTTATATTCAGTCATATAATAGGTGTTCACTAGCCATTGATTTATATTGCTCTGTCAACAGTAATTTATCCTTCTAGGGCCTGTTTAATACATTTTAAAAAAGTGTACTGCATCATACTGATAATTTTTTTTGTATCATGTTCTATTCTCATTCCCATTCATTGTTTAATTATGTTGCTTTGTTCTTTTGTTTTCTTCATTTATTTATTTAGTGTCAATCATGGAGCAGTCAAAGGCGAGGTAGCAGCTAATGGTCTCTGTACCAGCTACTGTATGGATTGCTAGATCACTAACAGTTCCTGAGTCTGCCTTTCTGCACGGTGATAAAGGTCATTCTGTGCAGGGTGACCTGGAGTGTTCACTGGTAGCTTGTGGTGTTGCTTTTCAGTGGGTGGCATAGAGTCTTCATTGGAGAGTGTCAGTGAGGAACCCTCCTGGGTTACATGTCATGAGGGACTGGTGACTGGTGAGGGCTGAGGTGCATCAGCAGCAGCAGCAGCTTCATGCCTGTAGTGACACTCTGGTGAACCTTCTCATTGTCACACAGGTTTATAGCTCCAACCATCCGGCCACCAGGGGTGGCGCCATTCCTGATGTCTACAACAGAAGTGAATAAATACTGGCTATGTTCCCGTCTGTGATGGATTGGTAGGCTGCCCTCACTCCACCCTCTCCCCATTGTGATATTCCCTTTCCTGGTTTGTTCTGCATACATAACAAAGATAAAGTTTAAAGGACAAAATGCCTGCCTCATACAGTTTAAGATGCACTGTCTTTGGTTATTAAACTATTATGTAATATTATACCTTCACATTTTTCATTCTTCCATAATATTAAGTATGCAGTTTATAACAAGTTTATTTATTACAGCCCAATAAAACTGTCTAACTAACCTTGATTCTTCAGGTCATTTTTGAGTTGCAGTGTTCTCTTTGTGGAGTCTGTATGTTCCATCTGTCTACATGGGTTGTCACTACTGGCAGTTTCCTCCAATACCTAAAGACATGCTATGGGTGGCTTGACGATCCTCTATTCTGTCCATAGGTGTGTGTGTGTGTGTGTGTGTGTGTGTGTGTGTGTGTGTGTGTGTGTGTGTGTGTGTGTGTGTGTGTGTGTGTGTGTGTGTATTATGCAATAGACTGGACTGGCATCCTATCCAGAATTTCTTTCTTGGCCTGGTTCTCCTGTGATACCGAAATGGCTAAAGTGGGTACAG
>NC_056739.1:1964868194-1964905694 GCF_019279795.1 Protopterus annectens
AATCAAGAAATAACTTAATTCAAGAGTTTGAATTAGAAAACAATTTATGGTTAGAACTACAAGCATATAGACAGTTCCTTTTAAATAAGCTTGATGTAATACCTCCCACTATTGAAGAATATGTTCCTTTGTTGGTAAATTATCTCATTATGAATATACAACATAAATCCATATCTATAGGCAAGTTATCACAAATATATAAAATAACTAGAAAATAAACATATAGTAGTTCTGAATTTTTATGGAATTAATATACCTCTATTAATGACGAACCACTTGTTGAACAAGATAAAAAAACATTTTTGAATCAACTAGTAGAACAACATCCTCACTCAGGTGGAAGCTACATACATGGAAATTTATGTATTTTATACACCTCTCACTATGAGTAAGATTACTAATAAAGAAGTTTTATGTAAAAGATGTAAAATTGAAAGAAATGCCAAATGGGCACACATGTTTTATGACTGCAAGGAATTAAAATGAAATTGGGAAAAGATAAATGAGTTTTTGCAAGCTATATTTACTGATAATTTTAATATAACCAAATCTATGGTCCTCTTTAACACACCTGTTCATTGCTGTATTAAAAAAGTTAAACTCCCCTTGTTGTGGCCGGTTCTTACTGTGGCTAGAAAAATCATTACCAGAAATTGGATATCAGATACTCTGGCAACATGTAATGAATTTAAAAATACTATTACAGAAGTATGCCACATGGAACTTTGGACAATTAAGTCAAGATCGTATAGGAACACATACTCATACAATATGTGGGTTAGTCTACAGGAATTACTAAAAAATGAATGTATTATAACATGAAACCTTGATGATAATCTATGTTTTTGAAATGTATATGTGGATGCCTTTGTAAATACTTTAGTTTTGTTGTGTTAACTGTTCATATGGATTTAATCAAAAGCTAAACTTATGTTATAATTATATGTTTAATCTGTTTAAACATAAAACTCAATAAAGCTGTTTTCAAAAAAAAGGAAAAGATGAGGACCAAGAAATAAGGAATGAAAGCAACCATGAATCTAAATTGAAAAAGCCAAGTACATTTTGCCCACCTCTCCACCCGAGTATATGGGTATCTGAGGAAAAGTTTGAGGAAAACATTCACAAAATTCTTACTAAGCCTTGCAAAAGAAAATTTTATAACTTACCCAAAATGGAATGGTAGCACTAAAAAGACTTAGTAATGACGAAAGGAGGAGGGTAAAATGTCCTTGGCTTCAGAAGCATAGCTGGCATATAGGCTCATAGGTTCATAATAGATTACTAGGCTAACAGCTTAGGGGCCTTTACATGTCCAGCCAATATAACCCAATTTTACTCAATATATGGCCCTTAGGGGCAAGAGGATGGCATAAATTTGACCTGTGCATTGAGTATCATACAGATTGCCCTTGTCCATAGGGGATGGAGACACTACCCCAGGTGTGAGTCTGCAATTCCCCATCCATTGATCCAAACTGTGTTTGAAGAGGGCCAGGGAAGGGCTCTGCTTAATGTGAATAGGAAGCCTGTTCCAGAGAAGGGGCAATCTCTGCGACACATGTCTGCCTCTCCAGCATGTTTTGTTTGAGTCACTGACTAAGTTTAGATCCTTAGACTGGGTGATTTTTGTGCTGTGTTTCAGCTCCAATAATACCGGAGTTGTGAATGCCTTGTAGGTCAGGCATAAGTCACCCCTTCATAGTTGGTGGGAGACAGAGTAAAGGGAGAGGGCTTTTAGTCTATCCACATAGTTCATGTTGTTTACACCATGTATTTTCTTTGTGGCCTGGTCAAGTGCATGCCAAATGATGCTATGTACTCGATTATTGGTCTAATGAGGGCTGAGTAGAATGGGGCTATAATTTCCTTGGATCTGAATGCCACACCTTTATTTGTAAGGTGTGTGACATGAAAAGATTTCCTTACCACTGTAGATACATGGCAGTCGAAGTTCAGGCTAATATCTACCTGTGTACCTAGATCTCTCACCTCTGAGTCTACTCTAAGGGGTGTGCTATTGATGCTGTAATTTGCAGCGGTATTTGACTTCTCAAAGGGTATGATAATGCATTTTTTTTGCATTTAGTTTTAGGCCATGGTTCTGGCACCAATCATTTGTTTTATCTAGACCCTCATGAAGGATATCTACATCATTGGGGGATTCGGTGATTGCCCTCAGCTTGCAGTCATTGGCAGATTTTGTCATCCAGAGGCCTTCCAACTTACATTGACCTCATAGAAGTATATTACAAACAGGAGTGGTTCTAATACTAAGCCCTGTGGCACACCATTAGTAGCTGGCCTTTTGCAGAATTGGGATTCACCCACTTTAACCACGTGTCCTGTCCATGAGCCAATTGACTATCCATCTGGTGGCATAGGGATTTATGCCCAGTTTTGTAAGTTTATATATAATAGCTGAGTAGAGAATTGTGTAAAATGCCTTGGCCAGGTTGAAGTAGGTGATATATGGGGTCTATATTATATGCTAGAAGAGTCTTTTCTTCGAACACGTAAAGGTCAACACATAAAGAGCGAAAGTTGTAAACCACGAACATTCACTTCCGCAAATTTTTTCCTAGGGAAAAAAATCACTTGGCTGTAAACATAAAAACAAACTTTAAAACCCTAATCAAGTTTCACCTCCCACACCCCTGATATGTGGGCTGTGCCCCCACCCCCCCAACTATATACCAACTCAGAGATTGCTCTACATTGGAGAAAATGGCAATTCCCGATAAAGGCCAAGCAAATTTTTTCACAGGGAAAAAATTTGCGGAAGTGGCCGCCTTTGGTGGTTTTCAGCATTCACTCTTCATGTATCTGTATTTAAGCATTCGAAGAAGAGACTCTTTGAGCTTCTAATATAGACCCAATATATGTACTGTTTTTACCCTCATCCATGGCCTTAGTGACTTTCACAAAGAAATCCACCATATTCAGTAGGCATGACCTGCCCATGACAAAGCTGAATTGGGCCAGATCCAGTGTTTGGAGGCCTCCTATGTCATTATTTATCAGGTCCATGATTATTCCTTTCATGGCCTTACTGTGCCTGTAAAGAATAAGTGCCAGTACCAATTGGTGTGAAGAGCAAAATAAAAAAATAAAAATATAAATAAAAACAGATTTTTTTTAAAAGAATGCTTTGCATTGAGTCACTCTAAAAAGTAAAATATATGGAAGATGAGTGAACACTTTTCAGTAGAAACACAGACAAACCCCGGGATTCACTAATCCTCCATGTAAGACTAAATAAGTCTTGCACAGAAACTGCAGCCTAAGAGTAAGACGTCAGCGCGCCATGCATATTCATGAGGGCACGCTGAGTCAACTCTAAGGCTAACACGGAGTGTGCACGAGTGCAGGGGGCGTGTCGGACTGCCGAGCAGTCCAAAAATCCACGCCCCTGCAAGTCCCTCAATCGGCAAATGTCAACTGACATGAGTGAGTCTGCTCAAATGTGTACATACCCAACACTACACTCCCCCACATTCTAAACCCCTGTACAATTAGAAAATGTAAAACTTTTATTTATTTTTTTATTATTCCCGATATAGCTGCCCATATTTGCGCGTGTTTGCGCGGGTTTGCCCATTGCTTAGCTACAGTTAGCAGTTTCGACATCGAAGAGGATAATAAGAAACTTATATGCAAATTAAGCCAAACAGCAATAGCGTAGTGGTAGAGCCTTTGCACAAAGAGGAGACATTCCTGGTTCGAGTCCCACCACTCCCCTTTCTATTTTCTGTATGAAATCTGTATATAAAAATAATTCCTGACATTTAGCTTTTAAATTTTAGTAAAAAGCATTGAAATGGCCTATGTAGTAGTGAACGATATTTTATATACATATAAGAAGGTGAAATGGTTATGCATACTGATGAATACTTAAGTAACACATCTTAAGCAATGTGAAGCACTGCTAAGCAAAGTTTACCAGTATTAAGCATATTTAAGTATAATTGCTCATAGCTTAGCACTGCTTTAACTAGCGCAATGGCTTTGCACGTAGCTGTGCATCGCGCCAACTAGCGCAAACAAAACATGTTTGCGCGTAGCTGCGCACTGCGCTAACTAGCGCAACGTCGAGCAACATCGGGCAATGTCGAGCAACGTTGAGCAACGTAGAGCACCGTAGAGCAACGTAGAGCAACATTGAGCAAAGTTGAGCAAAGTCAGCTAAACACAGCCACACCTCCTAGCAGGTCTGGCCAGTAGTAAAATAAAAAGCAATGACAGGCCTCAAACCCGGGATATTGTGCACCATAATCACAGTACTAAACCACTAAGCCATGACAGCATTTGATATGCATGCACTTTCCACACACACATACATATCAATGAAAGTTTACCCAGTGCTAAGCAGGTGTGCTTTCAGCTGAGAGTTTTCAAAACCGGCCAATCACAAATAAGTGCGGGAAATGAGGCATATTTAAGCTCCATAGGTGGGAATACTTGCCATAACTGGTTATAGCTCCCATCTGCAGGCAGCATGGCCAGTGTTGGAGAGGGCTCTCGATTTTGAGCGCAACGGTGGGGCATTGAGGAGTCAAAAGTGATGGTTTGGCTCCTCGTCCATAATCATGATGACAGACTCCTGCAGGGCCAGTTCCAGGGCACTGAATACAAAGTGGAAGCCTGGAACTGTCTAGCACATGATCTCACCAGTGCCACAGGCATCCCTTGGACTGGTGAGCAGGTCAGACACCACTACTCAGACCTGAAGAGATGCAAGGAGGACCGACTGAACCAGTGGATACAGGAGGCCCATGAGATGGAAAATGCTCCACTACTGAGTAGGTATCCATGGAATAAAGTATGTAAGAATTGCTATTGTCGTCTATATTATGGATAGGTATATGTCTCAATAGCACTTCATTTACTTCACAGCTGCAGGTGTCCGTGTTGCAAATCATTAAGCCTATGCAGATAGGCTGCTAAGGCTGCACCACCAGGCAAGTTAGTAATTATTCTGCATGTATTGTTATATAAAATAAGTGAGAGAGCCTGAAACAAAGTGTTGTAGCCCAATATTTAAGGTATAATAAGTCTTGAATAACTTCTCTGCATCTACTGTTATGTAAAATAAGTGAGAGGGCCTGAAAAAGAGTGTTGTAACCCATTAATAAAGGTATAATAAGTCTTGAATAATTTCTCTGCATGTACTGTTATATAAAATAAGTGAGAGAGCCTGAAAAAGAGTGTTGTAACCCATTAATAAAGGTATAATAAGTCTTGAACAATTTCTCTGCATGTACTGTTATATAAAATAAGTGAGTGAACCTGAAAAAGGGTGTTGTAACCCATTAATAAAGGTATACTACGTCTTGAATAAGTCTTCTGCATGCACTGATATATCAAATAAAATGAGAGAGCCTCTAGAAAAGTGTGTAATGTAATTAATAAAGGTATAATTCCTGGAAATGTGTCTGTGTTACTTTGTTCGATATGTTGTTGTACTCTAGCATTATAGAAATAGTACTGTTGTATTAAGCGCTGTCAACCCACACTTGGGTAGGCCTATATAAAGTGGATGAAGGGAGTGCCAGTAGCTGTTAAGCATATATACAGTCCTCAACTGCTGGTTCATGGCCGGCATGTACAGGTTAATCTGGCACACGAGTAGCTTGTTATTGTGTTCCCCAGAAATGTCAGTGTGCTGCTAGAAATGTAGGGGGCTGTTAAAATACAACTGATAATGTCACCTGAACACATCCAGATATGTAGATATATAAATATGAATGAAATATATAAATACGTAGCAGTAACATCTGCATCCTGGACAGTTTGTATGCCAGATACAGGTCAGGTATATAAAGAACTAGCAAAACTCATTTCACAATTTAACTGACATTGCCTAGTGTAATAATACATGTAGGGGATGTATACCTGCAGTCAATAGGAATGTAGTGTAAACTATAAGTATATATAAGTTGTTAATGGAGGTATCTTTTTACACCCTACTGTATGTGCATAAACAATGCAATTCCACACCTCAGTGGGTATGTCTAATCTCAAAACATTTGTTGGGACATATGTCCTATTGGTTTATAAATATCTGCATTTACTTTGATGCATGTGCCCTGTTCACATACCACAATCTTGGTGGCCTGTTGCCACCAATCAATCCTGCATGCTATTGGAATGTCCACTGTTGCTCTATATATGCATGTGTTATGCTTGCTGTTCAACTGCTGGAACTCTGGTGTGTCGGGTTAATGGGAATACTACTGCATGCTGTTACAACTAATTTGGAATGCTGTTGGCTGTTACCAACCCATACTGTCATTAAATCCTCCTAAACATAGAAAGTATGGGAAGGCCGGTCCCAGTGGACCCACCTGTCCCACCTCAGCTAGCGATGGCACCTGGCACCAGCAGGTCCAGTGCCCAGCCCGGGACCTCCTCCTCCATTGGCCCTATGCCACCTTCGGGTGGAAGCGCTACAGGGGATGGGGCTCATCCCCCCGTGCAAGCATGGCTGGAGGAGGGCCACCTATCACCCTCGGAACGGTCCGGGCTGTGGTGCGTAGGGAGATTGAGCGTTCAGTCGCTGATCCTCTATGCCAGTTTGAGGCAAGAGTGGCGCAACTCATTGGTGAGCCTGCCCCTCCTATGCAGCTCCCAGCACAGCCACCCTCTGGGCTGTGAAGGTGCAGTGGTGACTGCCCATGGGTGGGGATCTCAGTTCCACTGTTGCCATCTGTGGGCTCATGGGCTTGCAATTTCCAAACATCCTTCCCCGTCAATGGTGTTCACCCACCACATGTGTCATATTCTGCCCCTGTATGCATCTTGTTTGTCTTGTCTGTTTACCTCCCCAACCTACCTCCCCAAATATACCTACTTCCCCTACCCCACATTCCACTTTCACCTGAAAAAAAGGAAAAAAGGGCAATCTGCTCCCAAAAAAAAAATTACGCTCCATACATAGCTGCCCATTTTGCACACATGTCCGCTGGACACATAAACTGATATTTAATTGGCAGTACAACATACTTAGTTGTCCTCACCCCTCTCTCAGGGGTGGAAGGTTTCATATTTCCCTCCAAATTTCATGCATATGCACAGCTGTTGCTGTTAAAGAAATGGGCAGCTATGGACCTTCCCTACACCCATCCTGCACATCCCGAGCTGTTTTCCCTACTGTCTTTCCCTCTTTGTGCCCCTTTTTCACCACTTTCCTATCTCCCCCATTTTCTTTTCTTTCAAAGAAATGACCGCAGGGTTTAGCGGGAGTAAGCACTTTTAGGCAGTAGTTAGTGGGTTTGCGCGGGGGTGTGCTTGTGTGCGCTTAGCTAAGCATTGCTAAGCATTGCGCAAACCCACACAAACCCGCTTACAACTGCTTAAAAGTGCCTTAGTCACTCTGTATGTCAGGGCCCTTGTTCTGCTCAGCAGCCAGATAAAACACCTCTGTCAGTCTCGAACCCCGGATCTTGGACACACTAGACTGCATGAAGTACCACTAAGCCACGGTAGACATACAAGTTGGTGCTGAAATAAATATATCATGCATCAGAATGAGTATATGTAAAGGAAAAATAGGAATGCCATAACACAAAACTTGTTCTGTGGAACTTTACCAGCAGTTGTTGTGGAATTGCATTACATGACTGTGATAAGAGAACCAGCCATTCTAGCAGGAAATAATGTTACAGCAGCACTTTACAACCCACACACAGTATTGCAGCAGGACAATCAGTGGCATATCTGATTAGGGCAGAGGACATACATCCCAACTGTGACTACTATCCAGGGATGTCCCTGATTTTGAAACATACATTAGCTGTGTCCCTCTGAATCCCTCTGAAAAGTAGTGATGTTAGGCAGAAAGGTGGGGTATTACACATAATGAATAATAACAATAATAAGAGTTAGACACCGCATGTACTTCAGAAAAAGTGTAGTAATCCATATGCACTGGTTCTCTCGAAGTCTCCACTTACTGTCTCTATTATTTTGAAGGTGTACCTCACTTTTACCTACCTTTCCCTGACTCAGTTCAAATATGTACCTGAGTGTTTCAGAGGCCTGGCAGAGGCAGAAACACACAGGCATATCAGCTTTTCTGCTGTTACACACTGTGCAAATAGCTTTGGATGGAGTTCCACAAGCATACCCTTGTGTAGGAGTACAACACTGAAATACCAAAGGATGTAGCCATGTACTGTTAGCAACTGACTGTAACAATGCCATTGTACCAGTGCTGAAAATACCTGTGTGTTGCACAGACAAAGAATAACAGGCTAACATCTGGCTACCATCTGGATAGGTCCACAGTTGGGAGCTATGCAGACAGACTACTTGCCTTGATAAACTAACAGGTACACAGCAACCCTTTAAGTCCAGCAAGATAACATCCACACAATAATACATAATGCTCTCTGTACGTCTGCATCCCTACCCAAATGTACAATATACCTGTGTGTTCAGGGTCTACCAAGAATGTAGGTAGGCATACTCAGTACTGGAATTGTCCAGTTTTCATGAGCAGCCTGTGCTAATGTCAACACTAAGAAAGCACAAACTGTTCAGAAGTGAGTACATTAATATTCACAGTATAGCAGTTCACAAACAGTTCATGTGCCAAAAGAATACATCTCAATAACAACTTTTCTATGGCAGTTAACTGTATAAGTGGAAAAGAAACTACATACTCCCATGTATCTTGTGTTAGCATTTGCAGGGGTGAGTACAATCCTACACTGACAAATGTGTACTGGATATGGCAACATTCAGGTCTGAGTACAACATTTAAATCACTGGCTACACCCCTAGCTTCAGATATGTGAACTATACCAACCTCCTGACTTAAACAACGGTGTCCACAGCAAACAAGTATGAGCCCCACTTTGGAAAGCTGAAAGGGCTATGCCTACCTGACTTAGCAATTTATAGCATTGGGTTGCTATGACAGTGAGTACTGCAATTACCACACAGCAGGCTGCATGCAATTACCAAATGGTGGCCACCAATTGGTGCAGAGGCCATCACATGCACATGTGCAGATACCTATAAAAGCAGGCTGTACTTGCTGCCCACACACACAATCACTCCATTGCAGGCACTGAGAGAGAGAGAGAGACAGAGAGAGAGAGAGAGAGAGAGAGAGAGAGAGAGAGACATTAACAGCAAAAGCAAACTCAAAAGCAAAAGGAACACGGGCATTAATAATACCAACACATACAAAGGAAAGGTATGTAACAGATATGTATTTACTGGCATGTAGTAGATGTTTTTGAAGAGTACTCTACATACTTTGAAACATCCATATGTGGCAGTAGTACATATCTATGCACAGATGTCCAGCATAACTACTGCCATGGACAAATCAGTGTGCAGCTGTGTGCAGGGGGACATAACTGTGACATATGTAGCTCAGCATTAAATGTCAAACATCTGATCCATGTTATCTGTGTCCTGTACTGTAGTGTGGACAATGGCTGTTTGGGGGAGTAGCGCAAACAGCTATATAAACATGGATGTGACAGAGTAACACATGCATGATAGTCATATTAACATGTAGCTTAGCATTGGCAGCTGCTGTACCAGTCTAGTATGCTAATCTAGCATTTGTAGCTATATACACACCCTCTAATATTATTGTATGCTCACATGTGACACCTGTTCATGTTGCAGCAAGGACCAACAGGTCAGCCGTGAGGTCTAGGGACATACAACAGTGTGGACCTTGTGTGTGTATGGCACACACATACGGAGAGATATATATGTGTCAGATATATTAACATCTGTACATGTGCATAGAGCAAGGGACATACTGCAACTGTATGTGAAGGGTGGACATATATATGTTGGTGAAGGTTGTTATGTGCATATTTGTATGTAGACTGTAGTGTGTGGCAAACAAGACAGCATACAGTGCTGGTATATGACATGTGGTGGTTAAACACTGTGGGTGTGATCTGTTAAATTTGCAATGTTGCAGCCAGTGAGGCCTGCTAAAGCTACATGGGCTGAGAACACCTTCAACGTATTTCTCACAAGACTGTGTGATATCATTACATTACTGTATACCTCACATCCTTTGCATGATTGATATTCCCACCATGAAAGGTGGACTGTATATGTGCCTATATGTATATGTATATGTACACCAATGGATGTGTATATGTATGTATACATATATATATATATATATATATATATATATATATATATATATATATATATATATATAAAGAGAGAGAGAGAGAGACATAGTCATACATAGTGAGACAGATGCCTGGTGTCAAAGCCATGGCCTCAGGCTCAGTGCATCCACTTTTACAAAACATAGTATCCCCACAGTACCACATAGGTAGTAGCCCCCAACATGTTGAACAGGTACCGATGTGTACATACAGCCAAGTGTTACATCATCTCTCCTTTGGTAATCACATTTCCAAAGGAATTTTGAAATCCCTCAGTGGATCACATAAGCGATTAGGGGTCTGCATGCATATCCACACAGTTTGTTGTACACCTATAATGAATAGCCATCATTGACAGACTTTTCTGCATTTGAACAGGTCTGAAATATACCTCAGGCATAAACCCTTACTCATACTATTCAATAGAAACTGTAATGAGTGTGTGTGACATGGATGACCTAGGCCAGGGATCACAGCAGTGGCTGGGCTTGTCACAAGCATACAGATGTGACCTAAGGTCTGGAAAGTGGCAGCACACTCTGGCAAAGATAACAGATGTGTTCATGGAGAAAGCAGGCTTCCCACCTATGAAATAATTGAGTTCACATGTACATATATGTATTTGCCACACAGCTACCTGATGTGCAATGCGCATCCTGTTGTCATAGTGATATGTCATACAGTAGTAAAAGCAAAACCCACGACACATTGACCAACAGTGTCTCACACACATAGAGCATACGCACACACTCACCAAGTGCAGGATTCAATCCCCTACCTAACGACTTCATGATAATAGAGCAGTACACATAAACACGATGTGCTATACACATTACTGGAAGTTCTCCTTTTCACAGGTATATTTGTAGGATGGTGACATCATCAGACTTGACAAAGATGAGTATACCACTTTTAAGGTGTTTCAGTAGTCTTCAAAAAGGTTGCTCCTCTCCAAGAAGACACACACAAACACACAGACACACACTTGTCAAGTACAGGATTCAAACCCCTACCTAATTACTTTATGATACTAGAGGAGTATGCATTAACATGACATGCTATACACATTACTGGGAGTTCTCTTTTCACAGGTATATTAATAGGATGGTGACATCATCAGACATGGCAAAGATAAGTATACCACTTATAAGGTGTTTTAGTAATCTCCAAAAAGGTTGATCCTCTCCAAGGAGATATATATACACACACACACACACACACACACACACACACACACACACACACACACACACACACACACACACACACATATGTCAAGTGCAGTATTCAAACCCCTACCTAACTACTTTATGATACCAGAGGAGTACGCATTTACACAACACGCTATACACATTACTGCAAATTCTCCTTTCCACAGGTATATTTGTAGGATGGTGACATCATCAGACTAGACAAAGTGGGTTACATTAGGTGACATTAGGTGGGATACAAAGAAGGAATTTCTAAACACTTTGGCCATGTGATCATCAAAGGAGAGTTTACTATCTACTTGGGTCCCCAGGGCCATAATTACTTTCTCCTGACATACTGGACTACCACCTATGTGGTAATTTGTGAGCACTTTGTTTAATCCAAAGGGGATGACTATGCATTTGTTGGCATTCTGCTTGAGGGCATTGTTTGGACACCAGGTATCTGTCTCTGTAAGACCCTTCTGGAGGATGTCTGTGTCAGCCGTAGAGTCGATTATGGACCACAGTTAGCAGTCATCTGCAAACCTGTTCAGCCATTCTCCTCCCATGCTTGCCTGTACCTCTGAGCAGTATCTACTGAACAGGTGGGGTGCCAGGACCAAGACTTGTTGGATGCCATTTGTGACTGGTTTAGAGTCAGACATGGCACCCGCAACTCTGAACATGTGTGTTTGATCTGTGAGCCAGTTGGCCACCCATCCTGTGACATAGCTGTTACTGTTTAAGCTGGTAAGCTTGTCCATGATGCCAGAGTGGGGAATGGTGTTGAAAGGCCTTAGTGAGGTCCAGTTGGGTTGTGTGGACTACTTTCACCTCCATCTATGTCCTTGGTAACTGTTTCAAAGAAGTCAACTAGGTTAAGGAGGCAGAATCTGCCTTTAACAAAGCCAAGTTGGGTAGAGTGCAGTGTCTGGAGGTCCCCAATGTCTCTGTTTATGTGTTCCATGATAATTTGCTCCATAGCTTTGCAGACCAGGCTGAGTAGGCCTATAGGGTAATTGTTTCCAGGTTCTGTTGTGGCACCCCCTTAGTGGAGCTGGATGACTGTTGGTGTATGCTATTCTTTGGGTACATAGCCTGTGGTAAAGTTGAGTTTGGACAGTGAATGTAGGTGAGGGTGTAGTTCCTTTTGGGGCTGGTGTAAGACACAGCCTGGGACACCATCCAGTCCCATTGATGCTGTGTTCTTAGCTTCGGAGAGGGCTGTCTTTACCTGCATGTCCATGAAGTCCGGGGCTCTGCATTCTTCTGGGATGGACACAGGCCCTTTTGGGGGTGATGGGGGGGAGTTTGCACTGAACCTGTCCCCCAGGATGTGGGCAATGTAAGTTGTTTCAGTGTATTTCTTGCCATTTTGCAGTAGCTGACAGCATATTTGTAAGTTGCCACCTAAATGTTTGGTATAGCTAATGAAGGCTTTGTGGTTGGTATTCCTACATTCCATGGCAATTTGTCTTTAGAAACTGGCCTTGGATTATTTTATGAGCGATCATTGTGTCTTCCTAATAATGATTAGTGATGCCTTTCCTTTTGTGAAGTTTGCTCTATCATGTGTTCATTTCCTCCTTCTGTTGTCTAGCTTATTTATGGGTGGCGACCACCAGATTGGTTTCTTATTTTTGGAGGAGTGCATCTTGGTTTTATTTGGGATGTCTCGATCCATACATCCCTGTAGATGCTCATAGAATGCACTTGTAAATGATTCGGCAGATTGTATAGCATTATCCTATAGCAAGGGGGCGTTGGAAATTTCCACTTTAGTCTTGGGAAGTGTGCAGTTTGCTTTTGAAAATGTCTTCACAGTGGTTTCCTTGACTGGGGGGGGGATGCGGATGTCCAGTATGATTACTTTATGATCTGATATTACCAGAAAGGGGTTTATCTCTGTCGTGGAACACTGGTACCCCATGTTGGTGATGATCAGGTCCAGTATGTTGTCACCTCTAGTAGGCATGGTGACCAGCTGTTCCTGTGTGTTTGAGTCTTTAAACTCTAGGAAACATTGGGCAAAGGACGTTGTACATGAGTAATTCTCACACCCAATGTTTGGGTAGTTGTAATCTCCTCAGATAATGGTGTTTGATAGGACCATTATATTTTCCACTGTTCTCAGGAATACTGAGTGAGGTTCCTGAGACAAGGTAAGTGATCTGTAGCAGGCTACAATCTGATATGCAGCTTAGCCCAATGTTAGTTGCACTTGCATGGTCTCCAAGGCCTCATGCTGTGCCACTAACCTGAAGGTGTGGGTATCCATAAGGTAAATGGATACACCCCTTCCTTTTGTATTTCACTCGTGGTTTTGGGGCCGAAGATCAGAGGGATTATGAGTGTTTTACATGGAGCATTTTCAACAGCTCTGTGTTTGACATAGCTTTGTATGTTAGGCAGAGATCACCTCTGAGTAGGCGATATGTAAGAGAGTACAGCTGGAGCATTTTGAGATGGTCTGTGTATGGCATGTATTTCAGGCTGCTAATGGTCTTTGTGAGGTATTGCTGCAGGCTTTCCAGTTGTTGTACATGTCTTGTGAGGTACATAACTAAAGGGGCGTTGTACTCTAGTATGGATCTAGTGAGTGATGAGTAGAGGGGAACAATGTCCTCCTCTATTCTGCATGAGACACCTTTTGTGATGAGGTGTGCCACATAGAAGGATTTCCTCACTACTGTGGGGATGTGATTATCACACGTGTGTCCATTGTTCACCTGTGACCTAAGGTCTCTTATCACACTTTCAGTGTTAAGTATACTACCGCCTATGTTGTAGTTCATGGCTACAGAGTTTTTATCAAAGGGGATGACAATGCACTTTTTGGTATTGAGCTTGAGCCCATGACTTTGACACCATCCATCTGTCTCAGTGAGGCCCTTTTGTTGGATGTCCGCATCTTTAGTATTTACAATTATGGCTCCTAGTTTGCAGTCATCTGGAAACTTCATTAGTCACAGACCTTCCATGTTAAAGTTTACTTCAGGGAAGTAGATACAAAACAGGACAGTACCAAGGACTGGACCCTGTGGTACTGCACTCATCACTGGTTCAACGTCATACTTGGAGTCTGCTACTTTCACAGTGTGTGTTCTGTCAGTAAGCCAGTTGGTAACCCATCTTGTGACATAGCAATTTATACCTAGTTTAGTGGGTTTATCGATAATTCCAGAGTGTGGGATGGTGTTGAAAGCCATGGCAAGATCTACATAGGCTGTGCGAACCTCCTTACCCTTGTCCACGGTTCTGGTGATTGCTTCAATGTCATCTATCAGGTTTAGGAGACATGATCTGCATTTTACAAACCCAACATGGTTGTAGTCCAGAGTTTGGAGATTACCAATGTCTTTTTTTATAAGTTGTATGATAATACATTCCATGGCCTTGAAGAGCAGGCTCATCAGGCTAATGGGGTGCTAGTTCCTGGGGTCCGTGGTGTCTCCACCCATGTGTAGTGGGATAACCATCACTGTGCACCATTCAGCAGGCACAAAGCCTGAGGTGAGGCTACGACTGAACATGGTACATTGGTGTGTGCCTATTCATTCTGTAGTTTGTGTAGAACACAGCCTGGAAAGTTATCTGGTCCCATGGATGCTGTGATACTGGCTTTGGAGAGTGTTTTTTACCTGTGCAGCCGTGATGACAGCAACTTTGCAGTCTTCCATGATAGAGATGTGCTCTTTCATGGGTGAGAGAGGGGTAAAGTTAACACTGATCCTATCTTCCAGGATGTTGGCAATATCAGTTGGGTCTGTATATTTAGTGCCATTGAGCTGTAACTGAGAGCAGATGTGAGTGTTGCCATGACATGGACCTTCTGTTGGGCAGAGATCTCCTGAGTAGACAGTATGCAACAGAGTACAGATTGAGTTAAATGCAGTCTTGTTGCATGGGGCAACTGTTTGAGGCCAGTAATCCTCTTGTTGAGGTACTTCAGTGGTCTTTCCAGCTGCTGAAGGTGCCTAGTCAGATTCATCGCAGGTGTGTTGTGGTACTCTCTGATGGGTCTGATGACTGATGAGTAGAGGGAACCTCCTTTGACCTACATGCATAGACCTTGGCAGTTTGTGAGAACACATAGCATGATTTTTTGACCACTTTGTGAATGTGTTTCTGGAAGTAGAGATGACTATCCACATTTGTGCATAGATCCCTTATTATCACCTCCATATTTAGGATGTTGGCACCTATGTGGTATCTGTATGACTGTAGCTTGAGGACATAATTTTGACACCACATCTGTCTGACTGAGACCCTTTTTAAGGATGTCTTTGTTGTCCCAAACATCGATTATGACAACTTTTTGGCAGTCATCCACTAGCCCTCGTGTGTTTGACTGTATTTCTGGCTCAACATTTTGTAAAATTCCACAATTCGGATGTAACTAATTTTAGGGCATCTATACTAGAAGAGGTTGATAGTAAGGGAGCTAGTGAAGAAAAAATAAAGAATTTACTTTTAAGAAAGGAACTAATTTTTATTTTAAAATATCAGACACTTACACCAAAGGGATTAAATGTTGATTGTTGTTGGAAGAGTGTAATATAAACTTGTCTTTTTAAAAGGTAATGGATTTTTAATTGTTTAATGATTATCTAATTATGTAATTAGTTAATGGGTGTGTGTATAAATAGGGAACAGTGATGTATTGTAATTTACTCCTTGAAGGCTTTGTTGAGCCGAGGCGCTAGAGACTGTACAGCAAATAAAACGTTTTTGGTGAACTGGCTGTTGTCGTATTCTACATTTGGGTTCTTATCTTGTTCGAGCTGAAGAGCTGGTGTTGTGAACTTTTTTACTTCGTTATCTGTCTTTCCATGGCCAGTGATCCAGGGGTGAATATACCTAGAATATTTAGGGAGGAAAATGTGCCTACCTCCCAGCGGTCCATAGAAGGTTTTCTTAATCGGAACATGGATTCTAGTATGAATAGAACGGAAAGAAATGCAGATGTCAACTCAGGTATCCAGGTCTGGGAGCGTTTTCTTGCTGAAACCAGAAGCAAGAGAGATACCAACCCTTTTGCTCATGTTGGTAAAAGATCCACAGAATATTCAGGTGAAATTAAAGTATTGTTATCCAAGCTTAAAAATTTAATGGATAAAGAAATGCTTACACATTACAACTATACCAGTTTACAAAGGTATGTTGATTTGAACATTGTGCCTAGAGGCTTACGAGCCATAAAATTTCCATCAGAACCTTTTGTTCCTTCATGCACAACGGATAAAGTATTTATGAACAGATGGGAAAAAGCAGCGCACCAATGTTCCATAGAATGGTTGAAAATTTTAATAGAGCGGGACATTGTGAAATTAGCTAATATTAAAAAAGACATCAATTTGTTATGTATGAATTTATCGGCTACACTGGACAGAACTAAATTTGAATCTTGCTTGATAGACATTCAAGAAAAGGTTCACATTCTTGAAAATAAATGTATAGAACAGAAAATCCATAAAATTTCAAGGGATCTGAGAGACTTTGAAATTGGTACTGCCTTTTTCGGCGGAGCCAATCAGAGACCACGCTACAACCGTAACTTTTCGAATGTGAAGGACAATCAACAAGCGAGAACTGAAAGTTTTACCAGGAACACTGATAAACAACCAAATAGAGCACCGAGCTACAGTGAAAAAGAACATGATTTTCCCCCTTTATCGCCGCCGGCTGATGACTGCTTCCTACTTGAACATTTCGGCAGTTATAGACCAGCAGGGAGGCAACAACAATATAAAAGAACGTATGCAGAACAAGAGAATTACAGGGGAGGGCCATTTCGCCCTTGGCGCGATAACAAAAGGACAAAATGGTATTAATTTTAATGTTCATAACAAAGTAGTGAATTTATCAGGCTGCTTTATTAATGAAAATGTGTATACAGTGCTAAATCATGGTTTAAAATTTGTTCCGACAGTTTTTCCGAAAATATATCAGTGTAAAATTGATGTCTTTAAGTTTATACGGAAACTACACTTATGGTACTATTTTAATTGTATTGTAAATGAGAATGTGGAACAGAAAGAGTTTGAAACAAGTAGTTTAGACAGTGGTGGATTTGATGATGATCGGGAATTTACAAATGAATCATTTGTCTCATGTTTTAGTGAATTAAATGCTTATTGCACAATAGATACCTCTAAAATAAGAGGGGATAAGAAGTTTGTACCACCTTTTATACATGAAGGTATTAAGAACTTCTCCACTATGATAAATTTTGAGATTGATGAAATTGTAAATAATGTAAATACTTCTATGGTGAATTTTAATTTAACTAAAAATGAATGGTCTGAGTTAATTAAATTTTCAAAACAAAAAGAGCTGATAGTAAAGCCTTCAGATAAAGGCAATAAAATAGTCATTATGCATCACACGCAATATTTTAAAATGTGCATGAATTTGTTAACAGATACATCAGTATATAGGGAGAGTTCATTAGCGGAATTGGCAATGGCTAAAGAAAATTATATGGAACTAATTTATAAAGGTCTCAGATTAGGTTATTGGAATGAAAATGATGTAGAATGCAAGCTAAACATAAGTGATTGTAGTTTTGCACAGTTTTACTGTTTACCGAAGCTGCATAAAAATATTTACAACCCTCCGGGTAGACCGATAGTTTCGGCAAGAAATTATTTTTTACATAATCTAGGACTCATTTTACATGAAGTGCTGCTAAAAGAAGCTATCAAATTGCCATCATATATTAAAGATTCATTTGATTTTTTAAATAAAATTAAGAATGTTGTGTGGTGTGAGGATATGTATTGGCTAACATTAGATGTTAGTAGTTTATATACTAATATTAAAAACATACATGGTTTAGAGGCACTGTTTAAATCAATGGGAGATTATCCATTAACTTATTATGTAATGGAATTAGTTAAATTCTGTTTGGAGAATAATTATTTTAGTTTCTACAATACAATTTATCATCAAATACAGGGCACAGCCATGGGTGCAGCCTTTGCACCCATGTGTGCCAATATTTTTATGGGTTTGATGGAACTTGAATATATTTATACACACTATTTTGTAAATACATATGTTATGCATTATTTTAGGTTCATAGATGATTTGATTTTTTTGTGTAAAGGAGGCAAATCTGAAATTGATAATTTTATAAAAGATATACAAAATAATAGATTTGATATCCATTTTGATGGAATACAATGTGGAGAGAATGTCTCTTTCTTAGATATTAATTTAAAGGGAATTGTAGGAAAACATATATCTACTAGCATACATAGAAAATTTGATTCAATTAATCAATTCTTGATGGGCATTAGTTGCCATCCTACTCACACTATAGAAGCGATACCATATGGTGAATTCTTAAGAATTTCCAGAATATGCAACAGTGAAGAAGAATTTTTAAATGAAGTTAATAATACGATGGAAATGTTTAAGAATAGGAAATATGATATACAAATATTAAAGAGAAGTAGAGATGAAATATTTAATAAGAGATATAATAGTAAGTTTCAAGATAAAAAGTATAGAGAAAAAAAGCACAATGAACAAGGTAGAGATATGGACAGTATTTTTATGGTACTTACATATAATATTTGTAGTAATGATATTAAGAACTGTATATCATATTTTTGGCGATTTTTACAGAATTATGAAGAATTGAGTGGGATGACTAAGAAAAAATTAATATTTAGTTACCGTAGAGGGAGAAATATTAAAGATATGATAGTACACACTAAATTTGAACCACCTATTCCTCATATAGGTAGAACAATAGCTAGTTTAGGTACAACACCATGTGGAAAGTGTAAAATCTGCTCTCATGTGGAAAATATTTTTTATTATATTAATGGAAAAAGTTATAAATCTACGGGTTCTTTTAGTTGTCTCACTAAACAAGTTATTTATACAATTAAATGTGGTTGCAAAAAATTCTATATAGGACAAACTAAAAGAATGTTTAAAGTAAGAATAATGGAACATCTGAGGGACATTAAGAATAATAAATTAGAGAGCCCTTTGGCTCAACATTTTGTAAAATTCCACAATTCGGATGTAACTAATTTTAGGGCATCTATACTAGAAGAGGTTGATAGTAAGGGAGCTAGTGAAGAAAAAATAAAGAATTTACTTTTAAGAAAGGAACTAATTTTTATTTTAAAATATCAGACACTTACACCAAAGGGATTAAATGTTGATTGTTGTTGGAAGAGTGTAATATAAACTTGTCTTTTTAAAAGGTAATGGATTTTTAATTGTTTAATGATTATCTAATTATGTAATTAGTTAATGGGTGTGTGTATAAATAGGGAACAGTGATGTATTGTAATTTACTCCTTGAAGGCTTTGTTGAGCCGAGGCGCTAGAGACTGTACAGCAAATAAAATGTTTTTGGTGAACTGGCTGTTGTCGTATTCTACATTTGGGAACAATGTCCTCCTCTATTCTGCATGAGACACCTTTTGTGATGAGGTGTGCCACATAGAAGGATTTCCTCACTACTGTGGGGATGTGATTATCACACGTGTGTCCATTGTTCACCTGTGACCTAAGGTCTCTTATCACACTTTCAGTGTTAAGTATACTACCGCCTATGTTGTAGTTCATGGCTACTGAGTTTTTATCAAAGGGGATGACAATGCACTTTTTGGTATTGAGCTTGAGCCCATGACTTTGACACCAGCCATCTGTCTCAGTGAGGCCCTTTTGTTGGATGTCCGCATCTTTAGTATTTACAATTATGGCTCCTAGTTTGCAGTCATCTGGAAACTTCATTAGCCACAGACCTTCCATGTTAAAGTTTACTTCAGGGAAGTAGATACAAAACAGGACAGTACCAAGGACTGGACCCTGTGGTACTGCACTCATCACTGGTCCAACGTCATACTTGGAGTCTGCTACTTTCACAGTGTGTGTTCTGTCAGTAAGCCAGTTGGTAACCCATCTTGTGACATAGCAATTTATACCTAGTTTTGTGGGTTTATCGATAATCCCAGAGTGTGGGATGGTGTTGAAAGCCATGGCAAGATCTACATAGGCTGTGCGAACCTCCTTACCCTTGTCCACGGTTCTGGTGATTGCTTCAATGTCATCTATCAGGTTTAGGAGACATGATCTGCATTTTACAAACCCAACATGGTTGTAGTCCAGAGTTTGGAGATTACCAATGTCTTTTTTTATAAGTTGTATGATAATACATTCCATGGCCTTGAAGAGCAGGCTCATCAGGCTAATGGGGTGCTAGTTCCTGGGGTCCGTGGTGTCTCCACCCATGTGTAGTGGGATAACCGTCACTGTGCACCATTCAGCAGGCACAAAGCCTGAGGTGAGGCTACGACTGAACATGGTACGTTGGTGTGTGCCTGTTCATTCTGTAGTTTGTGTAGAACACAGCCTGGAAAGTTATCTGGTCCCATGGATGCTGTGATACTGGCTTTGGAGAGTGTTTTTTACCTGTGCAGCCGTGATGACAGCAACTTTGCAGTCTTCCATGATAGAGATGTGCTCTTTCATGGGTGAGAGAGGGGTAAAGTTAACACTGATCCTATCTTCCAGGATGTTGGCAATATCAGTTGGGTCTGTATATTTAGTGCCATTGAGCTGTAACTGAGAGCAGATGTGAGTGTTGCCATGACATGGACCTTCTGTTGGGCAGAGATCTCCTGAGTAGACAGTATGCAACAGAGTACAGATTGAGTTAAATGCAGTCTTGTTGCATGGGGCAACTGTTTGAGGCCAGTAATCCTCTTGTTGAGGTACTTCAGTGGTCTTTCCAGCTGCTGAAGGTGCCTAGTCAGATTCATCGCAGGTGTGTTGTGGTACTCTCTGATGGGTCTGATGACTGATGAGTAGAGGGAACCTCCTTTGACCTACATGCATAGACCTTGGCAGTTTGTGAGAACACATAGCATGATTTTTTGACCACTTTGTGAATGTGTTTCTGGAAGTAGAGATGACTATCCACATTTGTGCATAGATCCCTTATTATCACCTCCATATTTAGGATGTTGGCACCTATGTGGTATCTGTATGACTGTAGCTTGAGGACATAATTTTGACACCACATCTGTCTGACTGAGACCCTTTTTAAGGATGTCTCTGTTGTCCCAAACATCGATTATGACAACTTTTTGGCAGTCATCCACTAGCCCTCGTGTGTTTGACTGTATTTCTGAAAAGTATACACCAGACAGGAGGAGTCCCAGGACTGAGCCATGGGAGACAGCAGTTGTTACCAGCTTGTACAGGAGAACACAATTCTTACCTTGTGTGATATATCTGTGCCCCAGTTGGCAATCCATCAGATGACAGACATATTTATGCACAGGTTGTTGATTTTGTGGATACGACATGTGTCTGGGATGTTGGCAAAGGGCTTTTCAAGGTCTATGTGGGACGTGTGTAGCTCATTTCATTGATGTATGTCCTGGGTGACTGCCTTGTAAACAGTCTAGCAGGTTTGGGAACCATGATCTGCCCATGACCAAACCGAAATTGGTAGGTTTGGGTGTTTGTAGGCTCCCAATAGCTCTGTTTATGAGTTCCATCATAATGGACTCCATGGCCTTGCAGATCAGGCTTAATAGGCTTATAAGACAATAGTTCCCATGGTCTGTTGTGCACCAACACTTGTGGAGTGTGTCAAACATTGCTGTAACAAATTCAACAGTTTCATAGCCTGTACAGAGGGTGAGTCTCAACAGACTGTTCAGGTGCAGGCTCTGTTTGTTCTGGAGTTCACTTATAACACAGCTAGGGAAACAATGTAATCCCATAGACGCTGTGTTTTCACGTTTGGAAAGAGCTGTTTACCCATTCTATATGTGATACCTGTGCTTTCACAATCTCCAGGTATGATGATAGGGCCTTTTGTCAGTGAGAGTGTGGTATGTATGTATGGGCCTGTCTGACAGGATGTTGGCAATGTCAGTCATTTACAGTTTGCACTGACTCAGGACATATATGAGTGTACATTGCTATTTATGACATAGCGGACGGAAGCGTCATGGTTATCTATTGACTCCTTCGCAGATTCTTTTGCCAAAACATGGATTGGATAATATTTGGAGTGCACATTTGTTTATTGATGATACTGATTGCAGGTTTATTGATCTTCTTTGCTTTTTCACTTTCTGTGAACAACTTCAGTACTTGTGGTACATAGTTTGATTATGACAGGGTTCCAATATATTATATGTGTCTGTTTTCATATAACTGTGTACACAAGGCAGGATTGGTGAATAGTGCCAGGTTCCTGGAGTGAAACATGCAACTGCCAGATACGTGTGCCCCACTGCTATACTCAGACATGGCCTAAGTGTGTGAGCATGCCCAGTATGACCTTTCAGTGTGTTGCTGAATGAAATCCACTACATTTGTTGAAGTGTGTGAGCACGCCCGGTATACACATTTATACTATATGTGTGTGGAAAATCAAGTTGTATTTTACTGCAGGGCTCACCTTTGTGTCATAACTCAACAGGGATCATGCTGTGCCTGCAGGGCTTCCATGAGACACTTTGCATAGACTTATCAACATTTCTACATACAGGAGGGACAGCTATTCTTTGTACATTTCTACCCGGGGGCACACCTGATTGTTACTGTGGGTGTACATAGGATGAGGGGTTCACCTGACACTTATACACATTTCCTAGGCCTGCACTGCTATGTAAGGTACACCATTTCAGTCTGTACTGTTGCCTATCGTACTGGCTTGAGGCATACTACTGTACTACAGATCTTAGTGTCCAGTGTCACATATATTAGATTGCAACTTCATAGCCTACCCAACCCACATCACACCGTCTGGCCTGCTGTTCTCTGTCTGCATAGGCCTGTGGGGGAGGTTACCCGTATGCCTCTTTAGGGTCATGATACAGCATTTCTTTGTGTTTGCATTAGTGTACAATTGTCCTGCTGTGTCTGTGTCACTGAAATGCTGTCATGGCTTAGTGGTTCAGTACTGTGACTATAGTGCACAGTATCCTGGGTTCGAGCCCTGTCACTGCTTTTTATTTTCATGCTGGGCAGACCAGACTGCTTAAGGAACAGTACAGCAAATATGAGCATGTTTACCTGACTTTTCTCAACTTTGTCTGACTTTGCCCGACCTTGCCCAACATTGCTCAACGTTGCCCGACGTTGCACTAGTTGGCGTGGGCAATTTTGTTTACATATATTAAATAGTGATAAAAGCTGCTTAGCACTGCTTTATATTGCTTAAAACATGGCAATCATGCCTCAGGTGGTGCTGCAGGGCTGCCTATGTTGGATGCACATAGTACACTCCCTACACATGTTTGAAAACAGGTAGTGTCAAGTTAGGCATCCCTTTTATTTTATGTGAGAGTCAGAGAGAGGTATCATTTCCAGGGTTCCTACTGAGCCAGTGTATGTGCTATGCGTTGCCTCTTTGCCAAGGCCAAGGCATACTGGGCACACCTCCTTCTGCCTACTGGGGCAGGCTCAGGTTGTTCCTCCTCCGAATCACGCTCTGCCTGTGATGGCCTTGGCAATGGTGGGGGGGCTGTTTGGCCCTGCCCCATGCTGTTCCTGCTGCAGCTGTTTTCACAGGATCATATTGTGTAGCATGGCACATACCATGACAATTTGGGTAGTTGTTGGTGAGTATTGCAAGGCTCCATCAGATGTGTCCAGGCATCGGAACCGTGACTTGAGCATCCCAAACACACGCTCGATTACATTTCATGTTTGTGCATGTGCCTCATTATGGAGTTCTTGTTCAGGTGTGTGTGCATTTCTGATGGGTGTCATCAGCCACGGCTCCAGTGCGTATCCTGCATCCCCCACTAGATGACCATCAGGGATGTCCCCATTGGCAAATGTCTGGTACAGCTGCGTCAGATGCCAGATATGTGAATCGTGTTAGCTTCCAGGGCAGATAGCACACACATTCAGTATTATGCCCTGAGCATCGCACATGACCTGGCAGTTGATGGAGGGGAAGCCCTTGCGGTTGATGTAGGCCCTACCCTGCTCACCGGGTGGTGCTTTGATGTGTATGTACATGCAGTCAATTGCACCCACTACCTCAGGGTATTTTGCTATTTGCTGGAAGAGACGCATATTGCTGGCCAATGCCTCACGGGAATTGGGGAAATATACATGATCATCGACATGTGCTGACATGGCATTCAGGAACTGGTGCAGTACCCTGGATGCTGATGCCTGTGAAATCCCCATCATATCACCAGTTGGTCTCTGAAAGGTACCTGTTGCTAGTATTCTTAGGCCAACACATACCTTGGTTTCCACTGGGATGGGTTCTCCTCTGTTGGTTCTGTGTGTGAGGCGTGACCTGCATAGCTCAACAATTTGCTGCAGGAGGTCTCTGTCCACTCTATAGTGCTCCACTATCTCCAGCTCATGTAGCCCCTGGTAGGTTACCCTGGGTCTGTACACTCTTCTCCGTCTCCTCACTGTGGGTTGCTCAGCAGCATTCGCAATGGCACCACCCTCAGCATCTTCCACATGCCCCTAACATTTTTTTGTCTGAGTTAAGCTTTTTAAGTTTTCACTCTCTTTGTATACTGCAGTGTTGCAGTGTTTTTGAGAAAAACATGGGGGAATGTTGTTTGCAGAGTTTTAAGTGCTGGGCTGTGCTGAGCTAGTGTACTGCCTGTGTAATTGGCAGATTCTGATTTATTTCACCTGGCAGCTCTGCTAGTTCTCCTTTGTTAACTTCCTACTACTTCTTTTCCTTCCTTTTCCCTTTCTGTTTCCACAGGGGCAGCACCGTGCAAACAACTGCAAACATGCGCACACGAGTGCACACGTGCGCACACAGGCTTACACAGCTTTAGGTGGGTGCACATCCGCGCATACAGGCTTAGACAGGCTTACACAGGCTTAGACGGGTGCACACATGCGCACATAGGCTTAGACAGGTTTGCAGGCACGCACACATGCGCACACGGTGTAAGCACATTTGCAAGAAATTTCAGTGATATCCACAGTGTACACCTTCGGTTTCTGGGTTTCAGCTAAGACAACTGTAGACACGCCTCTTCCACTCCTGAGTAACTCACAGCAAACACAAGCCACTCTGCTCCAATAAGCTTACAGTCTTTCATACATACCCCCTCATGATATCACCTATCTTCTACTCTACTACTCCCCTACTCCCACACTTACACTCTAGGGACATGGCTCACATGGCAGGGAAAATTGGGATTCACTATCCTTATCCTCATTTGCATAGGATTGCCTACTAATGCTTGGTTACATCTCTCAAACTGAGCTTCCCCCCTTAGCAACCACTACTCAGTAGTCATGTTGTCTTCAGCCTGCCATTCACCTGCATGGCAGAATAATATTTTTAATAAGAATGCCTATTTTTGGCTTTTTTTTAATTTTCTGGTTTTTAAAGCACCGCACGTTTGAGCGGCACTGCGCTACTCTTAAACATCGGAGATCGGGGAAAAAAATTGATTTTTATTAATTTTCAACAGATAAAAATGCCAATAGCCTTATATTTGGCCATTGGCATGCTTCTTCAACTGGATGCATCCTTTATTTGGAGCTGTCATAGCTCCATTTTGCTATTTGCAGAACGGTAATCCGTTACCAACGGAGTACATTTCTGCAAATAACTCTACTCTTCCACGGACAGGTTAGTGTTTCCTGGATCGCAAATTTACCTCATTTGCATAGCTTTCAGCAGCAAATGAGGTAATTTGCATAACATAACACTGTCCGTGCAAGAGTAGTTTTAGGAGCTCTCATGCACGCCCCTGACAGCTGTTGCTGGATCGCTCGGCAGACATATTGGCTGTCTGCCGGCTTACACTACTCTTAGACTCTGTGCAAGCCTTCGTGAATCCAGCCCAAGCTGATTTCAGAAAAACATTTGAGGATGGTTTTGCAGCTCTGTTTTTAGGTGGCAACCACCTAGTTAACTGTTCTACCTCCACAGCTTCCACACCCTCAGTATTCCTTCAAAGTACTCTAAACTTTGTACTGCATCATCAACACTCTGCTTGTTTTTACACATGCAATATGCAAATGTTTAACTGGTGTGTTACTGTTTACTTAACTATGGTGACAGATGTTACTATTTCTGGACAAAGGTGAAGTTAAACAAACCCTCCGCTACACTCCATCTACCCAGTGTACTGTGATTTAACTCAGGAGTCAGATGCAAGGTCAGAATTGCAATATGTGTTATTTTGTTAAGAATGAATGTTCAACCTGTTGAGATACTGGATGTTTCATTTTTAACAAATTAATATAAGCAGATGGTGTGCCTATCAATGCTCACATGCAAACGCACATGAAAAATTTGTCTACAATACTAGCTACTTTCTACAATGTCAAGTACATCATCAGGCACATTAGCTTATGCTTAGACTATGAACACATTAATAGATGATCAAACATATACAATGCCAAGTACATTGTCAGGCACATTAGCTTATGCTTAGACTACTGACATTAATAGATGATCAAATATATCATATGACTAATACAATGCTTCATGTGAGACATTGGAAAAGCTTTACTTATCAAAAAAATTCCAAACTTCTTACAGAAAATACATCAGATAAACACTGAGATCACTTTCTCTCACTTACCTAAAACAATATTGATGATTACTGGAGCTCTTCACAGTGAAGAACAGACCCTTCCAAACCACTAGGACAGTTTTCCTTTGCAAGTATGGCTTTAGGTAATGGCAGAACAGCAAGAGGTATTAAGTAATTCATACAAAATGAAGCACTTACTTTTGTAACACTTTAATTAAGTTGTACATATTTCAGAAATGATGCACGTGTGTGTAGGTGCGTGGGTGGATGAAAGTGCTTATGTGCAAGTATGCGAATATGCGAGTGTATAACTCTCAAATGTTACTCATTTTGCAGGGCGTGTATGATTTTATCTCTTATTTTTGATTTGATTTTGTGCATGTGTGTGTGGAGGAAATGGTGTACAGAGATGCGAGATTTTGTGTGTGTGTGTGTGTGTGTGTGTGTGTGTGTGTGTGTGTGTGTGTGTCTGTGTGTGTGTTGAGGAAATGATGTACGGAGATGCGAGATTGTGTGTGTGTGTGTGTGTGTGTGTGTATGTGTGTGTGTGTGTGTGTGTGTGCACGTGTGTATATCAGTAAGTTATTCAGAATGGATCTGGTGTGTGTGTGTGTCTGTATATGTGTGTTGTGTGCGCAAGTCTGTAGTAATGAGACAGCAGAAAAAATGCCAAGTAAAACTCAACATTTTTTCTGCTGTCTCGCTAATAACAGAGGGGAAATATTTTACTTAAAGAGTAAAGTAAAGCTTTTAATGAAGTTGGCTATGCAAGATGGTGGAAAAACCATTGAGCTTCACTTCGTTTTTTTTTCCCTGTAAGCTCAGCATTTTTCCTGCTGTCTCATGAGAGCAGAACAGAACCACAGACGACAAGGGACACAGTCACAGAGCCAAGTTCAATAAAATTATTCTGAAAAGGAACATGGACAAGGGAAAGAAAGAGAGATCTGATATAGTGCAATATTTATGCAAAGGAGAAAGCCAAATTAATCCATACAAAATTGCAGCTCCAAAGATATTTGAAGAGAAATACAGGCAAAGATACCCAGATACTGAACATTTCACAGTACAAAAATAAGATCACAAATGGGGAATATAGAACAGAAGATAAAGTAGAAGTTAAACAAGTAAAAGCCAAAGTTATGGAATACCTGTAAAATGAAGGATTTAGTGTTGAAAGTCTAACAACAAAACAAAAGGTATAGAAACACCACCAAAAAAAGAAGAAATGGACACATTTTGGAGAAATATCTATGAAGCCATGTGGTCCATAACAAAGATGCTAAATGGACAGAAGAAGTAAAAGAAACAGTAAAAATTTTAAATATACACAAGTTGAAATGGGAGAAGTAATAGTCAGAGAAATTGAAACAAAATTAAGAACATCTCCTAATTGGAATACCCCTGGCCCAAATTCAGTACCCATCTTCTGGTAAAATTATTAACATCTGTAGTCTTCCAAGATGGCTGCACATTGAGTAACAGCTTGCTTCCAGCTCTCCCAGTGTGAAAACAGAAACTCAGCAGAGAAGGCCAGTTAGGGTTGACAGACATCCCTATTTCAGCTGGACTGTCCCGAGATCAGCAGCCTAATCCTGAGTCCCAGACTGCCTGTGAAAATCCCGGCGAAAGAGCCTCTACTTTGTGATTTTTGATTGACTCATATACTGACATACGGGTCAATCATAAATCACAAAATGGAGCCACTTCTGTTCAATGGGCTGTTTCACATTGAACAGAAGAGGCTTTGTTGTGTGATTTTTGATTGGCTCGTATACTGGCATATGAGCCAATCAAAAATCGCAAAGTGGAGCTACTTCTGTTTAATGCAGATCAACAGGCTGTTCCGCATGAAAGAACTTTTTTTTTTTGGTCTTCACTTAGCATGAAGGACCTTTTATATATATATATATATATATATATATATATATATATATATATATATATATTTTTGTTCCCTTGGTACCTACATGCCCATTTAGATATCTGGCAACCTCGAGGCCTGTAGACTCATGTTTATGGGTAAATTTCAGTAACTGGCTAGTAAGTGCACTGCCTGGATGCCAGAAATGAAGAAACACAGAAGATCTGGAACAAAAACAGCAACAAAAACTGAGGAAGAAACACTGACTGGGGAAAGTTCTGCAGCTGTTCAGCAAAAAGCAATGCAGCCTTCAGACATGACTTCCAGTAACCTGCAGAAAGATATAAGACAACTGTATACAGACCTGGTAAAAATAAACTAAACATTGATAGAGTATATCAACACAAACTGCAAAAGGCTGGAAAAAATGGAAGAAGCTTTAAACAGATATTCAGATGAGATGATAAAGCTGCAAAAATCAGAGATGGAAATAAAGAAAAGGCTGGCTGAATATGAGATTGCTCAGGAAGAGGTGTTTCAAAAATTAATAGAATTAAAGGGCAGAGCACATAGGGTAAACCTGAGATTTTCAGCTATACCAGAGAAGCTGGAAGGAACAGATTGCATTCATTTTATGAAAGCACAAAAAATTAATTGGACTGGTATTCCACAGCAGGAGTTGTTAGTTGAAAGGACACATAGTTGGCTATAAGAAAACAACCTAGACATTTAATAGTAAAGATGCAATCCTACCAGCAGAAGGAGTTGATTCTGACAAAATTGTGGCAGAAGGACAAAGTACTGAAAGTGGGAGAGAGCAGAGTGTTTGTGTAGAATGATTATTCATTGTACACCAGACAGAAGAGGAGCAAATTTATTCCACTATTCAAGGAATATCGAGATGTAGGTGCGAGTTTCAAACTGCTGTACCCAGCTGTCTTTAAGGTATTCTTCCATGGAGGGACAAAATCACTTTTTGATGAAGTTCATGCTAAGGAGGAAATACAAAAGTTTGTCCAACAAAATGTAAGCTATAAAACAGTAGGAGATTCTGCTTCTTGGTCTTCTGGTAATAAAGATCACAAAGGAACTATACCTGTGAAACTTTTTCAAAATTTTAAATGGAAAATTTGGAGAGAAGGAAAAGAGCAGGAGAGTTGACTAGAAGAATCAAACGTATGTTGGAAATGAAGCAGAGACAGGATTTCAGAGATGAACAGTAATAAAACCAGTAACTTAATATGGGATTACAATGCAATAATTATATTTGTGAAATATGACAGAACAAAAAAAACCGAAATATTGGACTTTTTCAGAATTGGTTGTACTTGTGGGGGACTCTAGAGCATATGTCCTACTTTGTGTCATTAATGTTTGTAAAATGCTTTAGGGAGGGGAAGAGGAGGGAGAAAGTTAACTGTAAGTAAAGATTTATTTTCTTAAATAGTAACAATTTTGTGGCATGTGGTTTTGCTTACAAGGTATAAAGCTTTTTTCATTTTTTTAAGTGTAATGGGAATTGTAAACAGGTGCTGCTGATATTTTTTTCTTTCTCCCTTCTCTCTCTCTCTCTCTCTTCTTATTCCGTTTTAAGAAATGTAGGCACTGCAATGTATAAAGAAAGCCTGGTTAAAAAGCATAATAGAAAAAATAATGTGCTTTTTCTCATTCTTGCATGGGGAAATGACTGGGTTAAAAACCTTAGACTGATTTATTGAAACAATCTGATAAAGAGAAACTGGCTGCCTGGTTCTAATGTCTCCATGGAGACAATCTGATAAAGAGTAAATGGTTACAGTCTTGTGGAGAGTGATTGGCTAAGGAAAAAAAAGAGTGAAAGCATTCAGGGCTTTTTCCAAAGTAGATAATGTTCTCTGAAAGCATTCAGGGGCTTTCCCAGCTGGGAGAGCTATAACGATAAGACAAAACCAATCTGCACTTAGTAGAAGCACAGGGTGCACCATGCATCTTAGCATGGATAACCTTTCTTTTAGGTTAACTCAAGTCTTTGAGTGTGGCTGTCAGTTTTGGACTTTTGTTCCTATTAGTAGGGTAAAACTTTAATATTTAAAGATGTACATAATTTTGTGTGTTATTAGTATGGTAATAGGTTTTAGGGTATATTGTGTGTTTTTTGAGGGCTTTCAATAAAACAAAAAAGTTTTATAAGATGTGACATAGGCTCAAGTGTGTATGACAAGAAACAATTGTATAAAAGCTCAACCTGCCAAATAGTGTATGCATGTAACAAAAAAGGTGTTATACATAAAAGGTGGGAATAATAACTTCTTAATACAATGATGCTTTCTTTAATGTCTTTAAATGTAAATGGCTTCAAAGATAACTACAAACAAGAAAGAGCAGTGAATTATATTAGAAAAAGTAGAGTGCAAATAGTTATGTTACAGAGGACACACTTAGAAAGAGCTGAACATGTGAATTTGATAAAGAAAGATTTTTAGGATGGTTATTCAGCAGAATACCTGGGGCAAAGGAAATGACAGGTACTTATATTAATTAAAAGAGGAGCTCCAATAGTGATAAAAGAAGGTAAAATGGATAAAAAATGGCATATTTGTAGTGCTAAGGGGCTACTGGCTAGGGAGGAGGATTACACTGACATGTATTTACATTCCACATAAAACTGCTATAATGGAGCTTAAGAACATTCTGTGAGAAATAATCACTTTTCAGCAAGGAATATTACTTATAGGTGGGGACTGGAATTTGATCTGCAGCAGAGAAGATGTGTCTGGCGGGCCCAGAAGGGTAAATATAACAAAGGAGGGTAGATGTTTGAAGAAATTATGAAAATATTTGGCATGGAAGATATGAATTCAGTAATAGGAGTTCAGAGTGAATTTACATATTATTCCCCAAGATTTAAAAACTGTGCTAGGCTAGACAGAATTTACATTTCACAGGAACACGTGCATTTAATTGAAGGTATTCATACCCACCCAATAACTGTTTCAGATCATGCGCCAATAATAGCTAAAATAAAAACACAGAGTAATGAAATAAAAAATGAGATTTATCTGTTAAAAAAGAGGAATGTAAGAAATGGGTAGTGGAGGTTATTCAGGAGCTTTTAGAGAGGATGGAAATTTCTTCTGAAAATATAGCTAGGGAGTGGGATAAAATTAAGGTGGAGTTTAAAAATATTGTGGAAATAAAAGAAAGGGAGCTATGGTTAAGAAGTAACAAGAATTATTTAGAGGGACTGACAAATGTTAAAGTATTGCAGAATAGGGGGAATCTCACAGATCTAGAAGAGGGTCAAATGCAGAATGCTAGGCAGAAAATAAGGGATTACCTTGATAATATGCATGAGATTAAAAAGATTGCTGTTAAGTAACTGTTTCTTGATAATAACACTAGAGCACAAAAACTTTTAGCACAACAACTCAGGCAACAGAAAGTATAAAGGGTTGTATCCAAACTTAGGAAGGTTATACAAGAGATCCTGTAGTGGTATTAGAGATATTTTGGAAATTCTTTGAGAGTCTCTATAAAGCAGAGAAATATGAAAATAAAAAATATACAAATGGAAATGTTTATGAAAGAATTAAATATGCCAAGGTTAGAGGTAGATGAGGCTCAATTACTAACAGGACAGGAGGAGATGAGATAAAAAATGATCATATAACCAATCTACAGGAAAGTCCCCAGAAATAGATGGTACTCCTATGGCAGTCTGGAAGCTAGGAAGAAAAAAAACTGATAAAGGTCTGGAAGGTTTTGTTTAACAGAATCTTAAGAGGAGAAGAAATACCACTGTCCTGGAATAAAGCAGTGGTAGCTGCAATACCTAAAGAGGGTAAAGATCTATCAGATTCAGCTTCATACAGGCCCATTTCAATACGAAACCATGATTATAAAATGTTCCTGTCTATAATGGCCAAAAGAATGGTGAACGTAATGCCAAAACTGATAGATAAGGATCAATGTGGTTTTGTGGAGGGGAGGCAAACATTTGACAACATTAACAGAACATTGATGATCTAGAGGGAAGCAGAATGTAAGAAAGTACCATTGTTGTTGGTAGGTCTTGATGCAGAGAAAGCATTTGACAGAGTAAGGTGGGACTTTATGAGCAGGGCAATGGAAACATTTGGATTTCCTGAAAAAAATTATGAAGTTGATTAGGAGAATATATTAGGGATCAGAGGTGAAAATTAAAGTGAGTGAGGTCTTCGCTGATAATTTCTGCTTGACCAAAGGAACCAGGCAGGGGTGTCCTCTTTCCTCTTTATTATTTGCATTATATTTAGAGCCATTGGCAAAAAAAATAAGGGACTCAGAAATTCAAGGATATAATTGGTATAGTAGCCAAGAAAAGCTGGCTTTATTTGCAAATTATATTATTTTATACCTGACAAAACCAGAAAAAAACATTACAGTGTTGCGGAACATTTTGAGACACTTTCAGATCTTTTCAGGATACAAAATTAATGAAGCTAAAACAAAGGGAATAGCAGTAAATTATGTACCCACACATGAACTGGTTCAGAAATACCCACATTTATGGGGAGATGATACAATGAAATATTTAGGGGTATGGATTAAAAATTATTCTTGTGTGGGAGCTAAGGATATGTGGGAAGTTACTAAACAAAAGATAATACAAAACCGAGAAAACAGAAGTTTTTTTTATAGATATGGATAATAAGATACAAGCAGTTACATGTTTTAGTCCCTTTAGTCTTATACACAGGTCGGGCATATTTTTATAACCAGAAGAGAAGTTGTGGGTAGCAATTAATGAAGAGCTGAAGGACTTTATCGGGGAGGGGAATACGGAAGAGTCAAGTGGGATAAGCTAATTCTTCCAGTAGAACAGAATGGATTGGGATTACCCAATTTGAAGGGATATTTCCGAACTGCACAGTTAAGACTCCTATACATAGCACAAGCAGAAAACTATAATTCAAAGTGGAAAGGGATGATGACAAAATGGGGGGAAGCTCAAGAAACAAGGAGAGACTAGAATTTTGGATGCAGGCCTTCAAGGGGAATAACAATAATCATGCAGAATATTATATCCATAAAGCAGCAGCAATATTCTAAGAACTAAATTAACACAGGAATGGAGAAAGGAGATTCTGCCAATAGGGACGTCTGCAATTAGGGATAAAGGCAATAGGCGAGAGGGGGCTGGAATTTATTGGAGAAAACTGGCAAAGGAACCAAGGTATTGGGAGAAAATAACTAGAGAGGGAAAGATGATAGAATGGGAAGACGCCAAGTATTTATTTGGACTGCAGGTTAGAGATTGCCTTCCCTATTAAGGACTGATATCAGAGTATAGGCAAATAGAAAGACATAGGGGGTCAGAAATGGAAGACCAGCACTGGTAGAGTTTTTAGTAGAATCTAGAACAGAAGCTGCCATTAAAATAGGAATAATTAGTAGAGCATACAAAGTATTGCATGATAACTATAAGGATCAATCAGAGGAGGTTAGAAAGGATTGGGAAGAGAGATTGGATAAGCAATTCACAAAGAAACAATGGGAGGATATATTTATGTCTCTCAAATATGCAACAATATCTAGAATATTTAGGATCTTTGCCTGGAAATGTTTACATAGTTATTTTTATACCCCATGTAGACTCCAGAGAAGTTTCCCTCAGGCAGACAGTAAAGCTGGAGGTGTGAAGGGGAAGAAAGAGATAATTGGGAACATATTTTCTGGGAGTGTGGTGAGTTGGCAGACTTTAAGGATTCCCTGCGGGATGCACTGTTGGAGATGCTGGGTGGGCCGATTTGTCTGACGAGGGAGATATTTTTCTAAGCTATGATACATAATTGGAATTGCCTAGACATGGTAAGGCCTTGCTGTGTCTAATAATGGTGGTTGCCAAAAAAGCAATTACTGGAAAATGGAAACCAAAATCTATAGTAGCAGAGATAAAATAACTGGAATTGAAATCTTTAGAAAAGGGTTCGAGCAAACTACTTAGGAAAAAATGGGAATTGTGGGAACAATACATACAAGGGAGGAATGAGGTCTAAAAGGCAGCAGGACTTAAATTAGATATGTAATGTCTGAGTTTGAAAGACTGGGTAGAGTATAAGTGATGTATAATGTTTGCAACTGGGAGTGTGTCATTATGGTTTGTGATATAAAATGCTTGACACTAGGATTGTGTCGGTGTGGTTTGTTTTCATTTATATAAATATATGATTGCCTTTGCAGTAAGTGATGGTTTAATAAAGATGCTTCTCATTGAAAAAAGGCAGGGATTGAATAATTTATGTAATATTGCTTAGGTTATATGATATATAGCAACATATGTGAAGTGTAATGTTTGTTATATTAATATAGCTTGATTACTTTTATATGAATGTAAATTTGTCTATGTCACAAGTGCTAATTCAATAAAGGTATATGAAGATTTAGCCCTGAGTAAGAACTACTTATATGTGAATCCTGAACAGACACCAACCTGGTTAACAACAGGAAAAGCAATACTCCTACTTTGAGTGAACATACAAGCTATCCTAAAAACTATAGACTAATGACTTGCCTTCTGATGATGTATAAACTATATACTTGAACTGATGCCAACAGAGTTTACAGTCATTTAAAAGAAAACTCAATCATGGCAATAGAACAAAAGAGTAGCAAAAGAAAGCTACATGGAACAAAGGGTCATTTGTTGTTAAATAAAGTCACAACAGAGAATTGCTAAAAGGGAAGAATCTAAGTATATCGTGGACAGATTACAAAAAATGTATTTGACAGCATCCCACATTCATGGATAAAGGAGTGCTTACAGATGGATAAGATACACCCTACATTGATCAATTACATTACAGTGACTGTGAAACAGTGGCAAACCACTTAGCTGCTAAGTCATAATAAAGGACAAATTATTATCCCAAGGATAAAAATTCGAAGGGGGATTTTCCAGGGTGACTTTTTGTCACTGCCACTCTTTGTCTTGCTGTCAACCCATTAATCTGTTTACTAAACAGATTAGGTCGTGGTTACAATCTGGCTACTAGAAAACAGCAGAGTGTAAAGACTTCTCATCTTCTTTTTGTGAATGATTTAAAACTGTATAATTCATCAGATGAGGACCTGAAAGCACAACTGGAAATGATCAAGAAAATGTAGCCCCAAGAAAATATTATTCTGAGACAGGAATATGATATAAATGAACTTGAGCAGGAGGGAGCGCATAAATATTTGCAAACTGATGAATGATCGACCATAAAACATGAACAAATGCAAACAAAACTCAGTAAGGAATATTTTACTAAATTTAATACTGAAAACAGCCCTGACATCAACAAAGTCCAAGATGTAAACCAATTTGCTCATCCTGTTCTAACTTACAGTTTTGGGGTGACTAACTGGCCCCAAAAGTTATTGAATCATTTGTACATGAAAACAAGAAAATGTTTCACTCTTATCAAATGATATATAAAAATCAATGTATACCAAAATGATATATTCCTCATTCTAAGGGAGTTATGAGACTCCTCAAAATTGATTACACGTATAGCTCTGTAATTGTGGAACTACATACATATCTACTGACCTCACAAGATCCAAACATAGTGAAAATTTTAAAACATGAGGGGAACAACTGTAAGATGATTTCCCTGCTTAGTTTAGCAGAAGCATAGCTGAAGTAGACAAAAATCAGGCAGCAACTGGATGTGTCAAAAATAAAAGGAAGGATCGGATGAGAAGGCAAGAAATGTGGAAAAGGCATAAATATAGCTGCAGGTACAGAAAACTCCTGGAACAACTTCATGTCAGTCGGGATCTGATGAAGGAATGGTTAAGGAGAGATGAATTTAAACCAAAGCTGAAAGTTTAATAGTGACAGCTCAGGATAGTGGACTACATACACAAATTGGCTTGCAAAGTCCATTGAACATGTGAGATAAACAGACAAATGCAGGTTTTGTAAAGCAGAATTGGAATCAGCTACACATCTTGTTGCTGGATGTGATACATTAATGACAGAGGGCCTGTATACTGAAAGTCATAAATATGTGTCAAGACCGATGCATTGGGGATTTTGCAAATATTTCAATATTGAAGAAGCTGAGAAGCATTAGAATTTGGAAACATGAGCCACAAAGCATTATGTCACATGGGATCACCTATTACCAACATTTCAAAAAACAGATATGAGAAAACCAGATATAATAGTCCATGGAAAGTAGACAAAAGTAGCATTGATCACTGAAATTGCTACACTCAGTGATTACAGTGTATTACATACAGAGAGGCACAAAGTCATAAAATACCAGGATTTGCAGGGAAATATGAGGGAGATGTGGAAGAAAAATACCCAGACAGTTACAACAGTAGTAGCAGCAATGGGCCTCATAAAAAGAATTTGCAGTCATATTTAAATATGCTAACAATACATGTAACTCCATATGAATTACAGAAGGAGTCAGTTTTGGGCACATTGTGGGTGTTGTGAAGATTTTGGCTAACATCAAAGACTGAAAGAATACTAATTTCATGAACCTTAATCATACTTTGATATAGGAATGGGGCCCACTCATTCCCGTCATGGTAGAAACCCAAAAGACATCGAGAAATTGGACCAATATGAAAAAAATAGGTAAGTTAATATCACAGGTTTATAAGCACTTATTAATTTACAGTTACATGTAAAACTACCTTCTGAAACAGGATTTTCTCAGTCTAATTTCAATGCATGTGTTAGTATTAGTATTTCCAATAATCATATATTTTAAAACTTTCCTCCA
>NC_056739.1:1964915694-1964930694 GCF_019279795.1 Protopterus annectens
TCATAATGCGGCAATGTACCACTGACAGATTGCTTACCTGTAAGCATTACTAATCCTTATTTTCTTTTAATGATGTTAAGTTGGAAGATTTCTGTAAGAATTCATAACATCCATTTCGCTAACCCAGACTGGCTGGTATAGTAAACTTGACTGGAGTAAATGTGGTCTTATTACTGAATAAGTTGATGTTTATCAATTAATTGGTATGTGGCCATAATATTTTATACCCACCTAAATGACTGAAACAGCAGAATAGGCTGTATTTAATACTACCATAACAAAATAATATAAATGTCTGGAATAATACTACATTTAACTACTTTGTCTTTCTATACAACTGGATCTAACATTTGAGCACAGACCACATATGGTAAAACCTCATTACTAACACCATTATTATAAACTGGGGTTGGAATTATCCATTACCCTGAGATGTGGTGACATTTGGATAAGAGAAATATTTAAGTGTGTGCAGTAGGCACAGTCCCCTAGATTGGGGATTGCAAAATTTTTCCCACTTATAAATCTTTTGTTAAAAACTTACGTCTAGTATATCTGATCAAACCACAAACTAAACACAACTGCTTGGCTGCAGTTGTAAGAAACTGCTAACTAAAGTATATACATCATGTAAACACGTGTACTCAAAGGTTAATGTGTTATGTGCTACAGCTCTTATTCTTTACAATCACATGCTTATATCACTTGCATATTTTTACTCCAAGGTTGGTCTATCTTACAGAAGGATGGAACATAGAAGAAAAAAATGTTTCCTCCTTTCTTTGAGATGCAATGATCTAAGATTCCAATGAATGAAAAAAGCCACAGCCGAAAATACAGAACCACCAATTTTAATACTTATTTAAACGCTAAAAATAAAAATACGTTTTTCGTCCCACTTTCATGTAGGACTTCTTCAGAAAACACAGAATGATAAAATTCAAACACTTGCATTTATACAAAACTATTTAAAAACGGTTTAAAAAGCGCGCATGGCAACAATGGTAGGTCGAATAACAATAATCAGGGTTTTCCGAAGAGGAATCAGAGGAAGCAATGGAACAAGAAGAAGAATCGAAACAACAGGAGATGATAGATAAGCAAAGTGGGAATGACTTACAAAGATTGATCAAAAATAGAAAAGGGGATTTTACAATATATAATTATTCCTCGTTCCAGGTCTCAGAACACATGGCAGATACCTTATCTAAGGGTTTAACTTTTGTTCCATCATGTAAAATGAATTTAGCAGAGACCATTTGTGACTTGAAACTCTTCGTAAGAAAACTAAATCTGAAATTGTTATTAGGTAATCAACCATGGAATAATTCTGAGTTTAAAGTTCTCAGTTGTTATAATCCACCTTTGCGGAGTTCACTCTTTATGTTTGAAAAATTTTTTGAATTGGATCTAAGGAAATTAAGTAAAGTAGATTAAATTATGTGTATAATTTGAATCAGGAAGAAAGGGATGAATTAGAATGCTTAATGTCTGCAAATATCAGGATTATGAATCCTGATAAAGGTGGGGGTTTGGTGTTTATGGACTTGCCAGATTATGAAAACCGTATTAGTGACATATTACAAGGTCAAGCTTATATGGTAGCCTCATTAAATGAATATAATAAAGCCAAACAATTCATCAAAAGCTTTTTTGATGAGTTGTTCATTGAGGCAAGGATAGATTTACATACATTTAATTATTTAACTATCCTGGCTCCTCGAACACCATATATGTTTGGAGTGGCCAAGATACATAAGAGCCTTCAGAACCCACCCCTTAGGCCCATAGTAGATGGTAGAAATTAGGCAACTTATGCATGTGTGAAATTTGTAGATTCTATTTTGAAGAAGTATGTAACACGGGAGCGATGGATCCTGAAAGATTCTTGGGCATTTCTTTCTAGTTTGAATAACCTACTGTATAAAGAACAGTTTAATTTTGTGACAATAGACATTAAAGAATTATACACCAGTATCCCTCAGCAACTGGTAATAGAATGGGTAGTAGCTAGAATGCAATGTAAGAATGCTCCTCAAGCTGAGATCACTTTAATACAAGAGATGTTAGATATAATATTATCTTACAATCTTATATTGTTCAATAAAAAATATTATAAACAGAAGGAGGGAGTAGCTATGGGCTTGCCCTGTGGTTCTAGCTACGCTAATTTGGTACTGTCTCATTGGGAAAGTACATATATTTTTGTCAATGATCTATTTAGGGATGTGGTCAAATACTATGGGAGATTTATTGACGACATCTTTTTGGTCATAGAAGGGCCGTTACATACAGCTGTAGATTTGGTTACCATGAGGAATAGTACAACTGAATTTTTACAACTTACCCATTCTTTCCATATGAAGTCTATGGTATTTCTAGATGTTGAAGTGATAAAAAATTCTGAAGACAAGCGATATGAAGCTACATTGTATAGAAAGCCAACATATTCAAATAAATTTCTACATTTCTCAAGCGCCCACCCTATACATCAAAAATGTTCGGTCTTGAAAGGCCAATTAGTTAGGGCTGCAAGAATGATATCAGCTAATGAGAAATTTAATGAGGAATGTTTGAAGTTAAAGGGAATGTTTCTAAATAGGGCTTATCCTTTGAAAATGATAGAGGAACGCATAAAGGAAGTAGCCTTGAAGAGAATGAATGGTATTTATGAACCCATACTTGGGATCAAGGCAGATATTAGGGTAGGTCAGGAGGAGCACCGTACGGTGTTGAATCCTGATCGAAACTTGTTGGAGTTTTCCCGGAATCAATTCAATTTAGCCTGTATTATGAGTTTTTCATCTAATCATATGGATATAAGGGAAATTATGTATAAAAATTGGTCATTATTAAAAGATGACATGGAGTTGGGCCTAGAGTTTAAATTCATGCCCAAAGTGGTCTGGAGAAAGGGTAGGAGTTATAAAGAAATGTTTCAAAAACATAAAATTGCCACCTATCGAAGTTTGGGCACGAAACAATGTGGTTGTTGTCCACATTGTTATATAATAGAGGAAGGAAACAATACAATGGTTAATGGCTTCCAAATTATATTAAAGGGTAGATTCAATTGCAATACTAGAGGGGTAGTTTACGTGGCAAAATGCCAAGCATGCCCTTCCTTTTATATAGGAAAAACAGATAGAAGATTAAAAGATAGAATAGTCGAACATCAGAGGAGTATAAAACAGAAAAGGGAGGACAATGCCTTGGTAATGCATGTAGCAACCCATCTGGACCACAAATTTAAATTTAAAGTGATCCAGCAGGTTCAACAAGATGAAAGAGGGGGGCCACATAATTTACTATTGGAAAAAATGGAGTTAATGTGGCAGATAAGGCTCAATGCATTTGTGAATCCAGGATTTAATGACAAATGCTCTATAATGTGCCTATTGAGGTTGAAAAGTTTGGAAAGATAAAATGATTTGATGGAAAACAACATGGGTTGAGTTAATATAATCAAGTTAATATAATCAAGGTAGTACATTAAAGTTAGGTTAAAATGGAACATATTGACAATAAATGTTGGATTTTGGTGGTATAAGATTGGTTTCATAAGGAGTAGTGACTTATATATGAGATATGAAATCTAAAAGTTATCGGGTTAGATGTTATCGGTCTCTGCAGTATGGCCCGTTGTGTATAAGTGTGGATAGATGCATGTATAAGATGAGAGTGAAATATGTGTATATATATATATATATATATATATAAATATATATATATATATATATATATATTTATATATATATATTTTATATACATACTATGTAGACATGATAGCTATAAATAGGGTTTAATGATATATACACATTTACATGGGAAATTAGTAAAGTCTTTCAAGGTTTTTAGCGGCATGTTCCTTTAAAAGGAACGGGATTTCATAATGGATGTTTGGCGTGCTTTTTAAACCGTTTTTAAATAGTTTTGTATAAACGCAAGTGTTTGAATTTTATCATTGTGTGTTTTCTGAAGAAGTCCTACATGAAAGTGGGACGAAAAACGTATTTTTATTTTTAGCGTTTAAATAAGTATTAAAATCAGTGGTTCCGTATTTTCGGCTGTGGCTTTTTTCATCAGTTTGAGAAACCATAAGTGTTTTTTTAAGATTCCAATGAAACTAGTACAGTTTAAGCCCAAACACACATTGCTCTGACATTTAACACACAATTAAGTTTGAGGAAAGAATGTGTTGTACATGTATAACTAAAAGAAAGATTTTTTTTCTATCATTATTAATGGTCTTAACGGTTCTTCAGTTAACAGTTTTGAGATTTTTACAACCATATTAGTTCATAACAAATCAAAAGTTGCTACTGTTTATCTCTAGTTATCACTCCACCACCATGTGGATAAGGAGAGTACTTTAAATGTAGGCTAGATGAGGATGATGTGCTGAACAACTCCTGGCAAGCTTTGCCATAGAAACTTAAAGCTTTGTAAGGTGGTATATTTTACGGCAGCATGGTATTCTTTGTGAAATAACACAGATTCTGTTAGTTTTCTTTTAAATGTTTAATCTCATAGCAGTATACATAATTGATTCTAGAAGATTTAGTTACTATTTTGCTTACTGTTCTGAGCTTAGTTCATCTCTCCCCCAAAGAGGTATAAGGTGGAAAAAAATAAAGCAGAAATATAGGTGCTGATTGAGGACAACGTCTGATTGGCTTTTTAGTCTGTTTCCCCGACTTAGATAGATAAGCTATATGTCATGCATAGGCAATAGCCATACTTTTCCTAACTTCTCTTTTGATGGACATTGTTGAGGTAGAAAGACCTGCTGTCTGGAACTTCATTATCCAGGTTAGGTCACCCATGACTTAAAGCAAGGTCATAGACTAAGAATGCTCCTAATACCAAATACCTCAGTCATATAAGAAAGTATTAGGGTCTTAGTGCCTGTTAAGGTGGGGGAAGGTTCCAACAAAATGGGAATCTCTACTCATTTTGGACTCTTCTTGCCAATTAAATAATTATTTCTAGCTTGTAGCTTGTCAAAAGAATTTTCTTAGTATTGGTATGCCACCTTTGTTAGATTTCAAAAAGATCCACAAAAATCTTGTGCTGTGTATAACATTATCCTGGTAAAACATTAAGATTTGAGGCAGCAGTCTATGGTAATCATAAGAGAATTTGTGAAACTGGCCATCCATGGCAATGAATCCGCACAGCACTCAGAAGAAATGCAGTGGCTGTATGGTGTGAGTATTGAGAAAGAAAATTGCTGCTACTACTGTGACTGAACAGTTTTTTTAGATTACCCTTTGCTTACTTCACATGGGAATGAAGTTAGAAAATGTTCCATATACCTGTGCTATCTCACTTTCAGCTGATAGGCAGACATGACCAATGAAGAACTTATCTTCACAGGATAACTTACAGAAGCATCAATGGGATTGTTGACATTAGTGAAACAGAAGATCAAATGTAAGCCATCTAAGAGAAGAGACAGGTGTTTCACACTCTTCTGCAAAAGGAAGTGTGTTACAGTCATGTAAATCATGAGGATGGTTTTTCCATTAAGAACATACTCATCATCCAGCTTTCAAAGATCCCTGCTGACATAAATGCACATCCCATGATCTTCCATCTCAGGCTCATTTGATTTTAACATGTCAACAATATCATGCTTTATGCACCAATACAAAGATGAGGATACTAAATAACAACTGTATAACAGTTTCAGTAGAATTCTGATTAATGTCCAGAAAAAAAAGCAATTTAAATCTTAGGAACTTTATTGCCAGAACTGGGTGTTTTTCCAATCTTTGGAATAGCAAACTGCAATAGCATGACCTGTTCATTGCAAACATATTGTCAGACAGAAGAGAGACAGTATAATCAGACTTGGAAACATCTCAGGTCCAAGCATAGGCACTTTTCTGTCTGTCTCAGAGATTGTGATAAAAAAGATGTCCACATTGCAAGGGGAAGGATAGGAGTCAATTGCAACTCAAAAGAATATTACAGGAAAGCTTTGACTGACATACCAAATTTATAACAATGTCTTAATGAAGTGTAATTTAAAAGGAGGTTTACTTATTACTCTACATTAAAAAGAATATAGCAAATATTATTTTTCATTGGTGAAATGATCTTACACTATATATGCAAAACAATGCACATTAGTCTCAGTTCACATGTATTAAAAGATAAAATGTATTGCTCTTTGAAAATGATGGAGTATGAGAAACATTTATTTTGCCTCACAAGTTAGTGAACAAATTAGGACATGAGTGGTACAATACAAGGTGGAAATGGTGAAACAAAATTCAAGAATGCATTTGACAAACATACAGAAATTCTTACAAGGGATAGAGAGAAACTAAAAAAATAAAAAAATAAAAAAGAGGCTAAATAAGCCTTTAGATGGGAAGGGGGAATTTTTTTCTATTTCCTTTTACTTTTGTTTTATTTAGGCATCTGGTAAAGATGGAGTAGAGTTATTGCCAATTACTTATTTATTTTATGAGAGTTTATTTATTCTCAAAGTCTTTGTATTGGGGTCTGCTGGGTTTAGGATTAGTTTAGGTGGATGGATCATTATTAGGGAAGGGGGAGTTTAGCATTCTGCTCATGGAGTGATGTGGTTACATAGGGCTTATGGCTGTCTTTTGGTTCTTAGTTGACTACACAGGCACTCGCAACAAGGCTAGCCATCAAAATACAGGTCTTCAATCTAGAATACAATGGCTAATTTTCTAAATGGAGCATGCTGATGAACTGCGTACTGCATTACTGAGGTTTTAATAACTTTTCATCACGTGGAGTTAATTTTCTCTATACTGTGTTTACTAAGTTGAAATTAAAAGTTGTTCTGTTTTATTTCAGTATTAATGTATTAAATGTGAAATATTGATGCTTTTGCAAGGCTGTTTTGGTTTTGATTTGATGTGCATTATTAAGTTTTACAATGCATATGAAGGAAAAAGAAAGCAAAACAAATATAACAGAATGAAACAGCTATCAGTGTCATGAATAAGCTGTTACAACTGTGAAATAATGTACTGGACTGTAATTTAAGGCATGATAACCAGAAAAGATTAGAGAGAAAACAGAAGTGCACCAAGGAATTGGTATATATCACAATAATTTTTGCCCTGGTAGTGTTTAGCATTCTCATAACCTAATGTCAACCACCTTCCACTTCTCTCTTCTACTTTCTGTACCCCAGCCTAGTGGACCCTAAAATAATGAAAGTAGTTTGCTGTAACTGTTTTATGGTACATCTAACTGAAACATTTGCCATTTAACCTCAATGACAGCTAAATGTTTTATGTTTTTACTTTATTTATTTGTGCACTATTGATCAGGTTAGCCCCACTAGACTAATGTCCTCCTGTTAGGGGAGACTCAAGGAGAGATACATACAAACATTTAATTCCCAGCTTTTACATCCAGTCATCAAGTTTGAAGATGAAAGATTGTTTACATGATTTCAGTAACAGGACTTAACTTGATAATCCTACAGTGTTGGTTATCTCCTATGTGTCTTTAAAAGTCCCTGAATTAAATACTCCTAAAAGACACAATTTTCTTCTGAGAGAGAGAGAGAGAGAGAGAGAGAGAGAGACAGAGAGACAGAGAGGGATATGTACATACCTACTGCAGGTTCTGCAGAATGGATAATTTTTTACATCTATTGCACTTTACTGCATGGCCATGACCTATGTTGAAGATCAGCTCATATCAAAATGCATTTAAGGCATCTACTACTAGCTTCAACATACTTTTGCTAAAACTACAGGAGTAAAATAAGTTGAGTGGGATAAACTGATTCTTCCAGATGAACAGGGTGGATTGGGATTATTCAATTTGAAGAGGTATTTCAGAGCTGCACAGTTAAGGCTCCTATACATAGCACACGTAGAAAACCATAATTCAAAGTGGAAAGGGATGATGTTGAAATGGGGGGAAGCTCAAGAAACAAGGAGAGACAGGGATTTTGGATGCAGGCCTGTAAAAAGAATAACAATTATCATACAGAATATTATACCCATAAAGTAGCAGAAAGTATTCTAAGAACTAAGCCAACATGGGAAGGGAGAAATGAGATTCTGCCAATAGGGATGATAGCAATTAGGGATACAGACAATAGGCAAAAAAGGGCTGGAATTTATTGGAGAAAACTGGCAAAAGAACCAAGGTATTGGGAGCAACTAACTAGAGAAGGAAAGGTAATAGAATGGGAAGAGGAATCACAAAGCCGGCTGGTGTTACAAGAAACAAGGATAAAATTTATTCTTAAGCACTTTCGTCACAGATTACAGTTGACTTCTTCAGAAAAAATAGAGTGCCTCCACCCCACTCCTTCAATACTCATTACAAACACATTCCAAACCAATTTGTAAAAAGCACCATAGGCATTTAAAGGTACAGACTCCCTATTTGCTCCACAATTATACATGCAAGATAAAAACAAACTAACCATAAAACATGATTCAACATGTACTTTAAACTTAGTATTTTGACAAAAATCATAAAGTGAACGACTGAATAAAATATCAACAATTAGAGGAAAAAATCAACAATTAGATAAAAAAAATTAGATAAAAAACCAGCTTTTAACCTCAAAAAGCTGGTTATTGAAACCATTTCATTCAAACCTGGAAAAATATTGGCGTCGATCCTTAATTGCCATAACAGTTCTTTGTATTCAAGCCAGTAATCCATAGGACCTCCTCTCTCATCCATAGTCAGCTGTTCAAGAACTATGAATTTAAAATTGTGACCTGGGTGGGTAATGACGTGCTTGGCCAGTGAATTTTTTAGGTTCATTTTCCTAATGTCATATAAATGCTGGTAAATATGTGTACAAAAGGCATTTTTGGTCTTGCCTATATAAAAACAGGCACACTTCTGACAAATACCAGCATATATGACATTCTTACTGCTACAGTTGTACTTATACTGAAATTTCACCCATCCATATCCGTTAAGAAAAACACTGTCACCTTCCAAAATATAAAATAACTTTTATGGACGTTACCTTGATGACATCCTGATTTTATGGAAAGGTAACCACGACCAGTTGGATGATTTTTTTTTGTTCCTCAGTTCTAACACCACATTTCTGGAATTCACTATGGAAACTCATGTGGATTCCATCAGTTACCTGGACATCAGGATTAGCAAGGATTATACCTCTGCACAATTTCATTCTATCATATATCGAAAACCAACCTATTCGAACTCCCTTCTTCATTATGACAGCGGGCATCCTGTACATCAGAAACACTGCCTGGTTAAGGGGCAGGGAGTGAAGTTGGCCCGCATGACTAGCAGGATCAATGATTTTTATGCAGAAAGGGAAGTTTTATTGAATATGTTGGTACAAAGAGGTTATCCTGAGCAATTTGTGTTACCTCTTCTTGATGAAGTGACTAGGAAGAGACTTGAGGGACATTTTTATCCCTTACTAGGAATTGACATCTCCAGATTGTGTGCTCCTTTGGAGAGCAGGGATTCATCCTCTGGTCATTTTCACCATGGTTTTATATTAACTTACACCCCTCAGTTCCCACTGATTCGGTACATTGATTACAAGAACTGGTTTATTTTGGCAGGAGACAATGCCATAAGAGAGAGTAGGGGAAGCCCCTGTGGTAGTGTACAGAAAGGACACCAGTGTTAAAAATATCTTAGAGAGGAGGAAAGGTGTCAATACAGCTGGAGCATTAAAGAGAATGTCCAAATGCAAGCAGTGTACTCACTGCAATTATATTTTGGAAGGTGACAGTGTTTTTCTTAATGGATATGGATGGGTGAAATTTCAGTATAAGTACAACTATAGCAGTAAGAATGTCATATATGCTGGTATTTGTCAGAACTGCGCCTGTTTTTATATAGGCAAGACCAAAAATGCCTTTTGTACACATATTTACCAGCATTTATATGACATTAGGAAAATGAACCTAAAAAATTCACTGGCCAAGCAAGTCAATACCCACCCAGGTCACAAAGTTTAAATTCACAGTTCTTGAACAGCTGACTATGGATGAGAGAGGAGGTCCTATGGATTACTGGCTTGAATACAAAGAACTGTTACGGCAATTAAGGGTCAACGCCAATATTTTTCCAGGGTTGAATGAAATGGTTTAAATAACCAGCTTTTTGAGGTTAAAAGCTGATTTTTTTATCTAATTTTTTTATCTAATTGTTGATTTTTTCCTCTAATTGTTTATTTTTTTATTCAATTATTCACTTTATGATTTTTGTCAAAATACTAAGTTTAAAGTACATGTTGAATCATATTTTATAGTTAGTTTGTTTTTATCTTGCATGTATAATTGTGGAGCAAATAGGGAGTCTGTACCTTTAAATGCCTATGGTGTTTTTTACAAATTGGTTTGGAATGTGTTTGTAATGAGTATTTAAGGAGTGGGGTGGAGGCACTCTATTTTTTTCTGAAGAAGTCAGCTGTAATCTGTGACGAAAGTGCTTAAGAATAAATTTTATCCTTGTTTCTTGTAACACCAGCCTGCTTTGTGATTTCTCAGAATGGGAAGAGGCCGAGAATTTATTTGGACTGCAGGTTAGAGTTTGCCTTCACTATCAAGGATCGATATCAGAGTATAGACAAAGAGAAAGAAATAGGGGGTCCTAAATGAAAGACCAGCACTGATAGTTTTTTGTAAAATCTGGAACAGCAGTGTCATTAAAAAAGAAATAATTAGTAGAGCATATACAATGGGCGGCCACGGTGGTGCAGTGGTTAGCATTGCTGCCTCACAGCAAGAGGTTCTCCGGTTCGATCCTCGGCTGGGGTGCCTTCTGTGCGGAGTCTGCATGTCCTCCCTGTGGTCGCGTGGGTTTCCTCCGGGTGCTCCGGTTTCCTCCCACATCCTAAAGACATGCTGTAGGTGGATTGGACACTCTAAATTGGCCCTAGGTGTGAGTGCTTGCATGTGTGTGCCTTCTGTGGAAGGTTGGGCACCGGGCTGGCAACTCAACACTGTAAAACTCCACTGCCAATCATGATCGGACAGGTGATCCGCTGTGGCGACCCCTAACCAGGAAAAGCTGAAAGAAGAAGAAGTAGAGCATATACAATATTGCATGATAACTATAAGATCAACCAGAGGAGGTTAGAAAGGATGGGGAAGAGAGACTGGATAAGAAATTCATAAAGAAATAATAGGAAGATATATGCATGCCTCCCAAATATACAACAAAATCTAGAAGATTTAGGATTTTTACTTGGAAATGCTTATAGATATTTTTATACCCCAAGTAGACTCCAGGGAATTCTTCCTCAGGTAGACAGCAAATGTTGAAGGAGTGACTGGAAAGAAAGAGGTACTTGGGAACATATTTTCTGGGAGTGTGGTGGGTTGCTGGACTTTAAGGATTCCCTGTGGATGCACTGTCGGAGATGTTGGGTGTGCAGATTGTTGTGACAAGGGAGATGATTTTTCTGAGCTAGGATGCAGAATCGCAATTGCCTAGACATGGTAAGGCCTTGCTGTGTCTAATTATGATGGCTGCCAAAAAAGCAATTACTAAAAAATGGAAATCAAAATCTAAAGCAACTGTATTAGAAGTAGTGAATACAGTACCGAAGATAAATTGCAATTGAGATCTTTAGAAAAGGGTAGGAGCAAACTACATAGGAAAATGGGAATTATGGGAACAATACACAGGGGAAAATGCAGTTTAAAAGAAGGCAGGACTTAAATGGGCTATGTAATGTTTGAGTGAGAAAGATTGGGTAGATCATAAGTGATGTATATTGTTTGCAAATGGGAGTGTGTCAGTATGGTTTGTGGTGTAAAATGATCATGACTAGGATCATGTCAGTCTGGTTTGTTTTCATTTATATAAATGTATGATTGCCTATGTAGTAAGTAATGGTTTAATAAACATGTTTCTTGTTTAAACAAAAAGAAGCAATGGTAAAAGTGATGTTATTTCAATGAATACCTATTGTCAATCTAAAATGCAACTTTTTTGCAGATAATATTTTACTAACTATAGGAGATTTAAACTAAGAAATATAGCTGAGGAAATTGGAAAGTTTCAAGAAGTATCGCTGCTGAAATTTAATGATAATAAAACTGAACTTTAGTGTTAAATCAATTACCAGATAATATGTTTAAATATAAATATAATTGAAAAGGACAAGAATTACAATATTTAGGAATAACATTTTTCAAAATGTGAGTAAGATTATTAATCATAATTTTTGAAAAATATAATTGAAGAAGTGTTACTCCTTATTAAAAATGTAACAATTGTTTTTTAACCTTTGAAGATAGGTTAGTGCTTATTAGAATGATTATATTGCCTAAGATATATATTGCATTCAATAGCTTTAATACCTGACAACAAACTTTTAAAGGAAAAAAATTTAAACTAAACCTAGTTCAGAGTTCATGTTCTATTTTTGCAGTCAATTTGCATGATTAACTTGACTTTCACCTTTACATATAGCAGATATTACATCCTGTTTCACCTGATATAAAAGAAGACTGTTCCACTAAAGCTAAGCAGGATTTCTACTCAACCAGATCCAGTGATGTATTATCAATACTTAAATTAGGTAATTTTGATCTCTGCAATTTCTGAATGAAAGAAGGCATTCCAGGAGTGGAAAGGAAATTAATATAATAGAGTTATTAATAACTGATTATTCTAGACCACTCCTTCGAACAAAACACTAATAGTTAAAATATGAGTCTAAACCTTGACAAGGATTCCAGTAGGGGGAATAGTTTAGATTACCTGATAGATGAGATATAATGTAGAAGATATCTTCCATAGTAATGGTGTGCACAGAAAAATGTACCTCTGGAGTTTTTACCAGTTAGGAGGATAAGCATTGTTCATAGCACATCTTTCAGTAGCCGAGTAAATAACTACACTACAGTGCCAATAAAAGATGTTAGACATCAACCCATATGCTACCAGATCCAGATGGGTAGCTAACTGGCTCACTGATAGAACCCACTCAGTCTAAATAGGGGAAGCCACCTCTAGTAGTAGATTTGTAATGAGTGGTGCACCCCAAGGATCGGCCTTGGGGGCTCTGCTATTTGGGATATACTTTTCTGAGGTGCAAGCCAAAACCAGTGGTCTGTGGCTGAACTAGTTTGCAGATGACTGTGAGCTAGGTGCTGTCTTAAATTCCCCTAGTGATGTGAACATCCTCCAAGAGGGGCTTACCCAAACTAATGACTGGTGCCAGGAGCATGGCCTCAGACTGAATGCCAATAAATGCATCATTATCCCATTTGGGGAAAATGGCGTCCTCACTAATTATTACATTAATAACAATGTACTAAGCATGCAAGCAGTCATGAGGGACTTGGGCACCCAAGTTGATAACAACCTGACTTTTGACCACCATGTTGGCTCCATTGTATGGAAGGCTTTCTACATGGCCCACCTCATAAGTAAGGGTATTTAATTGTGGAACAAAGAGGTCATAACATCCCTGTACTCCTCCCTTATGGGACCCATTATCGAGTACTATGCCTTCTTTGGCATGTACCTTGCCAAGCACATGCAGCAGTTGGAGAGAACACAGAGGTTCATGACCAGGAAAATACAGGGTCTCAATTATCTGTCCTGTACAGATAGTCTAAAAGCCCTGTCCCTCTGCTTAGTCTCATACAGACTGCTCAGAGGTGACCTGTGTCTGGCATACAAGGCCATCTCAGACACAGCCATGATGGAGTTGCTGCATATCCATAAGTCAAAATCCACTCAGGCAACCCGAATGGAAGAACTAAACTTGGTCTATGACATTAATAGAACTTGTTTGTGGGATAGATTTGTGTTCTAGAGACTCCCCTGTATGTGGAATAGACTACCTCTCCATGTTAAGCAGAGTACAATTTTAAGAAGAACCTGAACAACTGGATGGGAAACAGAAAATACTCCCCTGGGATCCCATCTGTGTCCTTGCTGGACTGGGGAAATAGATGCTGACTTTGTGGGAACATGGGAAAAATTCTTGGCAAGGCTTACAAGGGCCTCTGGGCCAATAGCCTAGTATCATCCTATGAACCTATGGGAGCTCAAAAACACTTTTAGAAACTGTACAGTAAAGTGTTGTTGTTCTTTCGGCTTTTCCCGGTTAGGGGTTGCCACAGTGAAACTCCGGTCCGCTAATGATTGGTAGCAGATTTTTACGGTGCCGAGGTGCCAGCCCGATGCCCAACCTTCAACAAAGGCACACCCATTCACGCATGTCTTTCGAATGCCACTCGACCACGGGGAGGACATGAAGACTCCATACAGAAGGCGCTCCAGCCGAGAATCGAACGGGAGAACCTCTTGCTGTGAGGCGACAATGCTGCACCACCTGTATGGAATTCAAGGATGGCTACCTTTCCAGAGAAATTATTAAACCTTATATGTTCCTTTTCAAAGCAATCTTTACTAACAATAAAAGCAGCAAATGAATCAATTTGTCTAGGTCTAAGGTCACTTTATCTTTAAGATTATCAGATGTTTATCTTTTCATAAGCTGAAAGTTTGGACTCATTTAGGCAACCACGTATTTAAGATCAAGCAGTTCCAACCAAAGTCCAAAATGAGAAATATCAGTTATGGTTAACTAAATATAGAGAAGTACATAAGATCTGTCTTTAGTTTATAATTAGAAAGATTTCCATTAAGTACCTATAGCCATTATGAGTGTTGTAAGGGAGTCTGCATTGAACTAACAGTAAGCAAATGTCACCGAAAAACGCTAGAAGTTTAATTGCAGTACCTCTTACAGTTACAGACATAGTTAAATTTATTATTTTAGCCATTCTTGTTCTAGGACTAAGTTAAATAATATATAGGGGATAAAGACCATCCCTGCCTTGTTCCAGAATAAATATTATGAGAAGATGTCATTAGCTGTTGTTGAAGGACATTAGCCTCTTAGTCAGTTAATGAAGCAAGCTGGAAAGTCCATAACTTTATGAGTGCTAAAGAGAAAACATGTTTTCTTTTTATAACTTTTACAGTATCAACAGACAATAAATATTACCATCT